>NC_081413.1:165774579-165997079 GCF_030272615.1 Cryptomeria japonica
CGATCTGTGAAACGACCTCTTAGAAGTTGGCTCTTCGTATTTGGAGAAAAGGAAAGGGAAGGAGGAAAAACATGAAAGACAGCTAAACTAAGGTGAATCACTAATGCAAATATTTTACAACACTTTAAAGCCCCCTTTTTATGAGAATCATAAAGAAATATTAGTTCCCTGGAATGAGCACATCACACCACAGCCCTTCATTGATGAGAGGAGCATGGAATGCACAAAGTTTCATAGACATAGGGCATAACATTCAAATCACCTCATGCGAAGCATTGCCAAGGCTCAATAGAAACGGCTAAATCCTTCAAGATTTTCACAATAATTAACCATTCTTAAACATCATTTATAAAAAGCATATCTAATTCCAAACCTGAGGAAAATGGAAGAGGGAAAAGTCTCACATGATCCATAATTCGCATACTCACCAAGAAATAGAAAAGCTGAATTGAGCATATAGTAGCTACCTCTTAATCAAAATAACACAAGGCATGTTAACCTAGATAAAACAAGCAAAGGCATAGTCCAACACCTTATCTAAGAACAAACATGCTAAGGCCTAATCACAGATGCAAAGCTCAAAGAAATATTATTCATTGTTGTTAGGAGAATTCAAACTATTGAATGAGCAATTTTCAGAACCCATAATACATAATGCCCGCAAGCTTAAATAGAATTCCTTTCCCTTATCAAAAAAGCTTTTGGCAACTCATCTTCTACCTGCATATCTGCCAAATGTTAACCTTATCGTGACGACCATTGCATCAACTTCTGCACGAAGGATTTTTTAATTATTGCCCCTCTTCAAACATATGGCATGAGCACCACCTAGATTTCTCATGATTTTAAAATAGTTTGGGCAAAGAATTTCTTTCTCTATTTCCAACGCCTACTTCTTGCTTCAGTCACACAGTGTGTCTAAATTCATTCTTGCCTTCATCGGCCAATGGTGTGCTTGCATTTCCCTTTGTGCTCAAGTTTTTCTAAATGCTCCTCGACAAATGGTGCCTTCCTCTAGCACCTAAAAAGTTGCGTATAAGCTAGCTAAGCCCATAGGTGCTCTGGACACACAACATCTAGGCGGGAATATTTGAGCGATCCTTCTTGACTTAACTTTAAACTTCCATGGAGCCCCCACGTCTTGTTTTCGACATGGATGTTATTGGCAAGATGAGGCATTCCAAAAACAAGGAAACACATGGCACAATAGTGGGGTTCTTAAGGACTCCTCTTTTGTTCCTACTTCGATTCCACGCGAAGCCTCCACGTATAGCATTCTACCTTGAAGTTTACTTGAGCTAAGGAGTCTTTGAAGAGGGCATGGGAAACTTCCATGGAAAGCTTGTGACTCTTTATGCAAATGAGAAAATTATAGACCACACATTTGGAGTGGAGTGCAAAGAGAGAGCGCGACCATTGTTGTTGAAATCGAAGCTCGACAAGATCTAGCTACGGATAGAATCTATATCTTTTGGCATCTCATAAGGGATCTTCACTTGCAAAGGATAGACCCAAAAATTCTAGCTTCGGAGTGCATTTTTGAATTATCTTTGACGACTCATTGCAGATTTCTCAAATCGATAGTCAATGATGACTCAGGAAAGACCTGAGCATTAATCTTAATGCATTGCTTCCTCTCAAAACACTAGCCATTGATAGGCGATCCATGGCTTTGCCTATATTGGTACTCCACTCGCTCCTACTTCAATTTAACCTCCTGAAATCTACAGGCAAGAATTTCAAAAATTATAATATCAATCGTTTAAATTAAGCACAAGCCTAACAGGCCTAATAGCATAGTCGGCATGAGAAGACGCAACCTACAAATACAAACTAAAATACATCATAGGCAAGGAGGAGATCAAATAAAACCTTCCTTGGAGAAGATCACCACATTTCTAAAAACACTCACGAGACGGCACAAAGCAGACAGGTTAAAGTACCAGGAACTAGCAACACAAAAGACCACAAAACAAATGGTGGCTGGCTCGAGTGAATGGAAGACACATTCGGCAACAAATTCCAACAGTTCTCAGTAAGGGATAAGATGATGTCCTAATTTCAACAAAATGACCCGAAGTTCATTAAGGACAATGCAAAGGATTCCTGCCTTTAGGAGAAAAATAAGAAATTAATGCATTAAGGTCTCTAATTTATAATAAAAAAATTGGAACAACCTACCAAAGATAAAAATTCTCCACATAAGAAATTTATACCACAAAGAGTTAGGGCACCAAAAGTGGAGGTCCAATCATTCGTGTGTGCATTGTGTTTCGCTCTTTACCCTTTCCACAAGGTGAAATAGAAAGGAAGACACATTTGCATTGAGCTACATAGTTGGGTTATGCCTCACAGCCAACCAGATAAAGCCTTGCTCCCAGACAGGTGTCCATAGCCCCAACAAGGATATCGCTTTGGTTTCCGACGAACATAGCTCTATTGCCAGCTAGGTGTCCATGCCCAATAGAGTTATTCGCATCACTTGGGTATAGAAAGATTTAACTTGTACTTTATGTCCTTGGAGCTTTTGCTCATTCATATTTCATCTTAATTCTGATGATAATAAAACCAGGTTCCCAAGTTAGAAACCAAAGTGGTAGCAAGGGTAACCTTTAGATTTTTCACTTAAAGAGGACACATACCCCTGCAATATTTCACATCAAGGAAATATTTTTTATGTCATCATGAATGAACTTATGGACGCCACTGCAAACCAACAACATGACTAGCAATGGAATGAGCATTCCTGACATGATAATTAGAATCTTTAAGAGCCAAATCTTATGTCATAAATAGGACAATAAATGCAATAATGTTTTACTTAACTTGAAAAGGCAAGTCACTTCTATACAAACCCTGCTATCATATAAAGGGACATTTAAAATTAAATGCTTATTGAATACGGAATGTATTGAGTGTGTCGCCCTAGCACCTCTAAACTTGTTATGTGGAATGATCACTCACCACAAAATGCAAGCACATAGCTGTTCGCACGTGCACAGGGAGCAAGAACTCTCTATAAAAGGCAATTACCCTACTAATTAAATCATTCTAAACTTAGAAATTAAGCCAACGTAGTAAAGAGCATTAGCATAATTTGCAAGCTTAGGTAGAGATGGAAACCCCAATTAGTCTGACTGCCTGTAAGGTATAGTGAGCATTCTTAGGATTTATCACAAACCTGCGACTAGAATGCTTGATTAAGACTAACAATGACTCAATGTTTGTTGTTGTTAAGTGGATCTTAGGAGAAGATTTTTTGGTCAGTGAAGATCGCTACCGGATGAATAATCTCACTTTATGGGCTCCTTGCTTGACCTAGAGGCACTGAAAGATGAAATTGCAAAGAATTCAAGATTTGTTTGGAAATGAATATACTAGTGGGTTGGACAAGGTTCTCGTGGTGGCACAATATGGGGTTGGCATCCTCACTACAACTGACCTGAAGGCATACGTATAGAAGGATGCAGTGGTGCCACAGCTACCTTTTGTGGCCAATTTCAAGACCTGCTCCATTGGGGAGCATCGAGACTACTCTAGCCATGCATATGCGTTTCTCAAAAAAGGCGACCGAATAGTAGCCCGACTTCAATGCGGAATGGCTAGAGGATTTTCAATTCCTAGTGAACAACTGGGAGCTAGATAGTGATGATAATTTGTTGAGTGAGAGGGTCGTGTTGGAAACAAAGGAAGACATCGAAGACAAGGACGATGGAGGAGACAACCCCCAAATGTGATGATTATAGCTCAATACCGCCTTGTGCCTAAATCAAGGTCTTTTTCTTTTTTGCTTTAAAACAAATATCAAGACAATTTTGCAAATCTAGGAGAGCCCATTTTTAAATTTTACACAACAACATTAAGGGTCAAAAGCATATACATACACTTGTACAAATTTAGCATATAAATGAATAAATATACATTGCTTCCAATATTTTGAATCTTTTGCAATTATTGTCTGATATTTACACATGAATTTTAGTGGTGTTTATTTTTTTCTTGCAAAGTTTTTCTTCCAACATGTTTAAAATGAACTTTAAATTTAAACAATATTTGCAATGGCAATTTTACTTTATAATGCTTAAGCATGAAAGAATAACACTAATATCATTAAGAGAAAACATTACCTCTAAATTAAAATGCAAAATTCAACATTCAGCATGCATCAATTTAAGTTATGGCCTCCAACCACTGCATACAAAAAAAGATGACGAGTAGAGTGTACCTGTTAGTCAGGCGATATGAAGGAATGAATTGAAACACCTACATTCAAACCTTGGCATGTTGTGTCCTTGGATAGTGCCCACGAGAAAGCACCAAAACACAAAGAAACTTATGTTGCAGACATTTAATAAATACGGTGTTGCTTCTATGATGAGGGACCATGCTAGCTGATAGTTCTAAAAACTTTGAGTGTGAGGCATTCTGAGGATCAAAGCTTGTGCACAACAACACTTAAAGGAAAACTTAAGAGGCTAAACAAAGCTACCCTTAAAGGCAAGAGTACGTGCAGTAACACCTCTTGGAGAGAAATAAACAACAAACTAATTCTGCCCTGGCCTAAACTACTCAAAAAATCGATGGGCTAAACAAAGTCATTAACCAATTTTTTGAAATAACTTCCCTTCGTGCCTAATTTATGGTATTTCGTAAGGCTTTGGACAAAGTATAGCGGAAAAGGGAATGGTAGGCAACTTGCAAATTGCTGAACTCTTCCCACACACCAGAGACCATAAGGTTTGTCCATTTGTCAATACTATCTTCTAGTAGCGGGAGGGGGAAAACTTTTTCCTTGAGAAGCTCATCTTCATATTTCGAAGTGAACATGACCAAAGGAGAGTGGCAATTCCCTTGTTGGGCTAGATGTGGAATAGCGCATCCTCCAAAAGGTACCGAATGAGAAAGCGTGGGATCATGGCTATATTCTACTCTCTCTGTATTTTGCCTTTCTGCATAGTTTGTGCTTCTTGACTCTTCTAATGCTACGAGGTTGAAGTCCCTTTGTTGTTTCTCATAATTTCCTGTCTTATGAGGTAGGATTTTACGCTCTATCGTTGAGCAGAAAAGTTTGAATTCATCCCAGAATTGAGCTTCATCTATCTCTTCTTTGCTTTCTTCCCAAATAGAGAGATCTTTCACTTCACAAAGATTTTCTAAAGAATTAGAAACAACCTCACCTTCTTCCTTTATGCTTGCTTTGATCTCGGATCTACTGTCATAAACCAAGTGTTCGCTGATGAATACTAAGAGGGGGGGGTGAATTAGTATACCGAAAAACACTGTATTTAAATACTTAAACAGTCTAGTGATAAACCAGTAGAACAGTTTAACAGACAAACCGGTTAACACACATGCAAACCAAAATGCAAATAAGACATTCACCCACAGGAGCAATAACACCATAACACAAGATATTTGACGTGGAAACCCAAATGGGAAAAACCACAGTGAGATCAAACTCACAAGTAACTATCTGCAAAATAGAAACCAGACCGGTTAAGGTCATACAATATTCTTTACCAGAACAAATCCTGCTAGGAATCTCAATATCTGTTAGGAGATAAGTCCGATCAAAGACTACCTTGCTAGAGGATTTTAGATCCACAGATGTAAACCACATTGTTAGAGGATTTTACAAAGGCTACTCTGAGCCTACCCAGTTAAGGGCTTCAGACTTGTCAAAGATGTGAGTAATCAACAAGTGAATGCTCTAGCAAATGGCACAAGTTGCTTGATTAGATCCATTATGGCTCGTAGCTAATGCATTTCAGCATTACTTCAGTCTTCAATAACTCTCACTTAGTTACAGCTCACAAAAACTTGATCTTCTCAGTTAAGATCGTACTTACAAAAACTCATCAACCACCTTAAACCCTAGCAACTCCCTAAAACCCTAGACATGATGTCCTTATAAAGGAATCTGATTTCATGTCGGTCCAATAGGTTTACAATCCAATTTCCTAGGTTCAATGAATCTAGACATACTTGGTAACACGACACAAAAAGCACCGCCAGAGTGTCGGCACCGTCAAACAATCGGTTGATGGTAACTCGTCACAAAATGTCGGTAACTCATCACAAAGTATTACCGGTTCATACAAAATACCGGTTGTTAGTTTGACAAAAATGAAGACTGGGAAATATGTGTTTTGCCGCTTTGATCCCTCGTACCGCTTGAGATCCACGAACCACTTGGGGTCAACATACCGCTTCAGACCGGTAAACACATTCTGCAAAACACCGATAGTCTAAAGACTATAATACATCATACCGGTTGGAACAAATTCCGGTTGAGCTTTAACTCATACATATAAGAATGATCTCAATGCAAGTGTGTGTCCATCAATGACAATCACAACATAATCATCAAAAATGCCAACATTCGCAAGGGTCTATTATGTCTCCTCCTTGTTCTGATTCTACCTCCAAAGCTAATACAAATTTATCTTCTCCTTCATCTTCAACAAAGAAAGTTTGATCATAAAAGAAAAAACATGACCCATTTCCTTCAAAAACAGAGTGTTCACCTGCTATTGGGATTACTCATCATTTTTTGCCTTCTCTTCATGTGGGTGTGGGGGCCTACAATCCTTGTGCTTTTCCATCCTTTTCTTTTGTTCGTGAGACCAATCTAATCTCCAAACAATGGGTCCACCTTTAAATAACGAAATGGTGTCAAGATGAGGAATTTGTGGAGGAAAAATCTTTCCTAGGCAAGACAAGGAAAACTGATTTCCGTGAGCAAGTAAAGGCTCAAGAACAAGGGTTGATTACTTTGTGCATACAAACAGCTCCTTGTTTCTTACATCCATTTGGTTCACAAGCGTTGGATCTTGCTTCTTTCTTTGTTCTTCTAGCTCTTGTCGTCGTAAATGGGCATGATAAGCAAGCTGATCTTGATATCTCTATTTTTCCGCTTCAATTGAACTCAACTAGCCTTGGAAGTCTGCCATTATTCCTCTAATATTAACAATAGTGGAGTTTCTTTTATCAGGGTGTTGGGCAATATGAGGGCTTAGACGATAAACGGATTGTGGATGTGTGGATGAGGTTTCTAGATTTTCATGGAAAGGGGGAAAAAACAATTGATGTTCAAATAACATTTCCTACTGAAAAAGAAATATGAGCCAAAACTTGCTAAAAGTTATCCCATATAAGGATGGCCGGTTCATC
This sequence comes from Cryptomeria japonica, assembly GCF_030272615.1. Taxonomy (NCBI): domain Eukaryota; kingdom Viridiplantae; phylum Streptophyta; class Pinopsida; order Cupressales; family Cupressaceae; genus Cryptomeria; species Cryptomeria japonica. The sequence goes on from NC_081413.1 coordinate 165,781,753, forward strand.
TAAAGTTGGGGATAAGATACATACCAATTGAGTCATTTTTATCATTTCTGATCATGCAAAGCCACTAGGCCTTGATTGAATACTTTTATCCGGTAGAATGCTAAAAAAAATAGACTAAATGTTCAACAATGAGAACCCAAACAGTGCCACCAAGCGTGCCAAAAAAAACTATCGAACCCTAAAAGGCTCACGCCTTGGTAAGGTCAGTCCAGAAGTTTCACAAACATGGGACTAGGACTCGATTTGTGATCTATGAAACGATCTCCGAGATTTTAGAAGCTAGCACTTCGTCTTTGGGAGAAAGGAAAGTGAAGGAGGAAAAACATGAAAGACAACGAAACTAAGGCGAGACTCAAATGCAAAGCTTTTACAACACCTTAAAGCCCCCTTTTGAGGGAATCATAAGGAAATGTTATTTGCCTGGAATGAGCACATCAAACCACAACCTTTCATTGATGAGAGGAGAATGAAATGCACAAAGTTACACTGACATAGGGCATAATATTCAAATCCTCCTGTGGGAAGCACTTGCCAAGGCTCGATAGAAACGGCTGAATCCTTCTAGATTTTCACAATAATTAACCATTCTTAAAATTTATATATAAAGAGGTACTCTAATTCTAGACCTAAGGAAAATGGAAGAGTGAAAAGTCTCACATGATCCATTATTTGCAAGTTCACCAAAATGACGCAAGGCATGTTAACATGGATAAAAAAATGCAAAAGGCAAGCATAGGCACAATCCCATGCCTTATCTAAGAACAAATATGCTAAGGTCTGATCACAAATGCAAATTACTAAGCTCTGAGAAATATTATTCATTATTGTCAGGAGCATTCAAAGTGTTGAATGAGCAATTTTCAAAACCCATAATACATAATGCCTACAAGCTCAAATAGAGTTCCTTTCCCTTATCAAAAAAGCTTTTGACAACTCATCTTTTGCCTGCATATTTGCCGAGTGTTAACCTTATTGTGACGATCGTTGCAACTACTCCTGCATGAAGGATTTTTGAATTATCGCACCTCTTCAAACTTATGGCATGAGCGCATGATTTTAAAAGAGTTTGTGCGTAGAGTTTCTTTTCTATTTTCAGCACATGCTTCTTGCTTCAATCACGCGGTGTGTATAAATTCATTCCTACCGTCATCGGCCAATGGTGTGTCTGTGTTTCCCTTTGTGCTCAAGGTTTTTTGAATCCTCCACTTGGTCGACAAGTGGCACCTAGAAAGTTTCATATAAGCTGGCTAAGCCCATAGGTGATCAGAACACGCAACATCTTGGCAGGAATTTGAGCAAACCTTTTCAACTTAACTTTAAACTTTTGTGGAGCCCTCGCGTGTCTTGTTTCCGACACAAATGTTATTGGCAAGATGATGCATTTCCAAAAACAAGAAGGAAACACATGGCACAATAGTGAGGTTCTTAAGGGCTTTGTTCCTAATTCAATTCCCTACGAAACCTCCATGCGTAGTATTCCGCCTTGAAGTTTACTTGAGCTAAGGAGTCTTTGGAGAGGGCATGGGAAACTTATATGGCAAGATTGTGGATCTTTATGCAAATGAGAAGATTACAAGCCGCACGTTTGGAGTGGAGTGCAAAGAGAGAGTGAGACCATTGTTGTTGAAATTGGAGCTCGGCTCGATCTAGCTATGAATAGAATCTACAAAAAAATTAAGAGAACCCTATCCCAAAATTGGGGATCGAAAGAAAGAGATTATTTGGTAGAGGAATTCAAAGATGGCATGCTCCAATGGAGATGGAAAATCATTAACATGCTTGATGTCTCATCAAAAGAGGTGTTGACTTTGGGCAACATTTTGAAGGAAAGAAGTGTTATGTAACTAGGGATATGATATTATAACTAGGTGGATGGATCTATCGACTTGTCGCACACATCCCTTAAATTAGTCATTTTGGGTCAAGTAAATGATTTATGTAATTAATTATATCAAGAGTTGAGTAGGCCTTCATCAAGACTTACCCTTCCATTGTATTATTAGGAGGTATATATAGAGGAAGGTGATTATGGTTGTTATACATGTGAAGTATGATATTGTATTTGGGATCTCTTGGAGATATGGTGTAGAGTGGCTTTTTCCTTAAGGAATATCGTATGGTGTTACCCTACCTTGATGGTTTACTATATTTTTACATATATTGGATATTAGGGCATCTTGGCACACATACACATTTTGAGTCGTGATATATATCTTTTGCAATATATTATTTCTATTACTATATGTGTGGTTCTTATCAAGAAGAATAGAAGTGGACAAGATACCTGTTGACGTGTTTTTTTAGGACGGCGTCGAACACAGAATAAAGTTGCCTAACGGTCACTTCACTCTCTCTTGATCAAAGTACGGTTGCATGCTGATATAGTAGAAGAAACAGACAACCGACTCCAAGGTTCCTTTTATGTTGCGGATGTGACTCAATTGGCCGATGTGATTGCTGGTAATCCAAGGGGCCTTACGTATGTTGAAGAAATCTATGCAAGCTCGAGAATTTATTGACACGGATGATTTGCAATGAAGCTCTAAGTTTTAGATTTTCGGATTACGAAATATGCAGAAAGTAAATAGGAATAGGGTAGAGGGAAACTAAACTAAAGGTAATCTAATCCTAGGAACAAGGAGACGGGATAAACTTGTGCAAAATCCAACCGCACTTCGCTTCGCCAGCAAAGCACAACTTACACGAAGGCGATGCAATCTTCAGGGGGAGTGCTAAAGATTTCGAATCATCAAAAGAAACCATCAGATAGAACAATCTCTTCTAACAATCGAAGTTGAACATACACTTATAACGAGGCTCAAACTAACTTTGCACGGCATGCAACAATCAGCTGCACACCAAAAGTATGAGCAGGAATTTGGCAACAAGCGATCCTATCAAATCCAGTTCATCTAATTGCATGAAAACAAATATAATCTATGAAGAGAACGAGACCATGCGAGTTCCAAAACAACACAAGAACACACCAACAATTGAACAATGTATTAAGTGTTTGCTTCAAAAACTCTTAGCAACAATCTCTGACTATAGTCTCTCCTGATTACAAATGAGGGGGTCACCCCCTTATATAGGCCTCAAGCCCAGATTACATGCAAAACCCTAATTAGGGTTTGCCCAAAAGATTCTCCACACATGATGCAACAAGGTGGGAATCTGCATTAAAAAACCCATTATGCCCACTCACAATAAATTAAAAAGGGCCTAAAATAGCACCCATGATGATGATCATGCCCGGAATATAACTGACGTCGTCATAAATACCCATCACTCTTCAAGCGACAGCGACATGCAAAAAGAATCCGTCATAAAACCACTATGAGGGGATGACATGCAAGAAGATTCCCTTATCCTGTGGTGGCATGCGTTGACCGGTCCCGCGCCTAGTCAATGTTCCCTTCAGCGATAAATACGCCATCATGGTTCAGTCAAAAGACTTTCGTCCAAGAACGGACGACCATTATTTCACTCATTAATGGCGTAAGTAATGAACCTACCGACGATGGCTTCCAATTCTCCAATGGAGACACTTGGCACATTCTCGATATTGAATTCCATCAGGGCAATCTCCTCTTCACTTCTGGAAAAGAAACTTTCCCAATCCGCCATGGCTTCCTGTGTTTTCTTCATCATACCGGAGAATGAAGAAACATTTGCAAAACGTTCCTTGGGAAACGAACCGATGAAGAAGAAATCATGCCACTGGGATTTCAAAGAATTCACTGTTATTCCCCCATCGCTGAGTTTCCTTGAAAATAAAGCTTCCATGGCACTGAGGATTTCTTCCTGTATCCCCCTGATGGATTCCTTCAAGGTGACGGAATCAATGTTGAATTTATCAAGGATGTTCTTCCCTGAATAGATGGCGTAGAACCATCGGGGAAAGTCGTAGGCTTCATTCTCCTGGATTACTTTCCCGTCTACCAGTGTTTGCCTTGGAGTCCTCATCAGAGCCCTGAGTCGGGAAATGGCTAAGTCTTGGTAGACATCAACATCTTCCCATAGTCCTTCCGCTATTTCCAACCTACTTAGGAGGGCTACGAACCTCGAATGGAGCTGAGCTAGATCTTCTACAAATTTCCCTGCCTCAGCATAAACATCCTCTACCCATTCTCGGGAATTTTGTGCCATTACCTTTGTAAGTTCCGCATCGTCAATTACTTCCTTAGGAAGGAAGGGAGGGGGAGTGGATGAAGGACCTACTTCCCTGAGGGGTTTCTTGAAACTCCTGACATACTCGCATAGAAGTTTGTTTTCCTCCTTCAGCCGCTTACACTTTGCCTTTGTTTTCAGCAATTTCTCCTTCATGGCAAAGGAAGAATCGTCGAAATCTCCCATTACTTGACCGGTGGAAGCATGGCCGAGATCCACCTGTCTGATGACGTAATCTTCCTGCCTGATCTCACTCCTATCCCTATCCACAGCAGGTTCAGCAATGTGCAAGGTCCGGGCTCCGGATTCTTCCCTGACTACCTTGGAAAACTTCCGGGGGGCCTTCCTTTCCGGTGGCTGATCCATCCTCTTCAATAATTCTTCTAATTCCTAAGCAGGATTGGGCTCCCCTCTTGCTTCATTTCCCAATCTGCCTACCAACCAATCCGGCGCGGGGATGGAATGGCTATACTCCCCTGCATGCTCTTGTTCTTGAGATTCCTCTTCCATTTCGCCAAGAATAGTCTCTATGAAATTATCCTGGCGAACTTCTTCCAGGTGTGGGGAAACCTCTTGCCTCTAACTTCTTGGCTGATGACGGCCATGTGAAGCATTGATGCTAAGTATATCAAGTGCTGGAACATTTCCTGGAAGTGGGCCTGCGGGATGTGGGAACATTTCTACTTCTTGTACGCTCGCGGAGCTGACTGGTGAATGTTCCCTTCCTGTCCTCGTTCTTTTTTGTGGAGGCTCTTCCTGCTGGGCTTCCTGCTGAACCTCGCGCGGGATTTCTTGTTGGGCATCCTTCGTCTTTGTTATCCTTGGCCTCTTCGGGGCACTTTTCCCCTTGTCTATCCGGGCCTCTCTTCCTGCCTGACCTTGTGAAGACTCTTCAATTGCCTCGCTGTGAGAATCCAAATTTCCCATCAGCTGGTATGTCAGAGGGACATGGTTTTCAACCAACTTTCTTGTCTGCCTATCAATCCAATGCTTAGTGAATTTTAGCACTGGCCTAGCCAGAATGTTCAAATCATCTACCTCCGGCTTCGACCAATCTGGCAACAGGATAGGTTGATCTTTTATCCTCTCGAATTCGGGTTGCATCAAATCTGAGTCTTCCTTCACCTGGTCTAGCACCTGATGGATCTCACTTATTCTGATGATGTCGAGGGGCAGTCTAGAGTGCATTCTTCTCCGGACCTCAAAGTCATCCTCGACACCGGCCCAATAATCCTCCAAGTGAAATCTATGTATGAATATGACACCGGCAACTTTCCTGATATGGCTGTAAGGATCATATTGGGCCCTGGAAGTGTAAAATGGTAGTCAATAGAATGCCAACTCGCTTGCTGCACTTTCAACGGCCTCCAATCCTGGGCATATCTCCATGAAATCCCCCAAGACAACTGGAAATTTAATAGACTGCTTCTTCTTCTTCTTCTGCAGCTGGTCGTAGGCAGTCAATTGCCTCATGAGCTCGAGCAATATAAGCGTATCTGACGGATATCTAGGCAATTTGTAAGATTGGAAGGAGAAACCCTGTGTCCTGATGTAGGTGAACTTGGGAAACTGCAGGAACACAACGCCATACTTCTGGACCAAAGCACTTGCTTGCGGAGACAACCTCATGTGCAGCTTATTTTGCATAAGTCGTGTCAGATACATGGTGAAGGTGTCATTCGCCAACTTGTAGGAATTCACGTTGTGGAGATGTAGCTGAGGATAACATTCATGCACCTTTAGCTGAGCTGGCTCGCAGCCCATGATTCCTCTTGCTAGTAGCCCATCGAATCCACCCCTTCGTGCCAGCATATAGAACAGATAGGAGCTCATGAAGAAGGACTGAGACTTTTTCTCCTGCAGGTTCTTCAATTGTTCGTGCAAGTAGTGGCTGATCAATCAGGCCCAGTCAATCAATGTATTAGAATTCATGATCTCGCCAATGTAGAAGAACATCCAAGGCTCGAAGTTCACCGTGTGCGAGCATCCCATTACTCTACTTAGCATTTTTATCATGTCCACATATTCCTGCTTGAACTCGAAGATTGTGAGAGTCTTGGGCATCTTGGAAACGTGCACTCTAGGTTTCAGCAACCATTGCTTGCTGATCAAATCAGCACATCTGGTGGGGCCTGCTTCATAGACTGCTTGGGCTCCGCTGCTGGTCCTGTATGTCATGGAGTAATGTGAAGGGATTCTGAAGGCTTCACCAATCGCCTCTGAAGTCAATGTTGCCGATAACTTGCCGTTTGGCGTTGAGATCGTCTTCCACTCCAGATTGTAACGTGCTACACATTCCAAGACTAGATCTAGGCATTGAATGGCGGGAGGAAAGCCAGCTGCTGCAACTATTCCACTTCTCACAATCTTGACAGCTGTCGGAGATGGATTGTGTCCTGCAGTTCCGAACATTCTTATCTTGAGTGCAGCCCAGTTGAACGTGTCGAAATTGGTATCATTGATCCCTTCCCATCTCGAATTCAACCGAGAATGGGAAAGAAAACCCTTCGTCTCTGCTTTAATCATTGCTTGCCTGGAGATATTAGCTGTCCTGCTAGGTTCCGCCATCCTGGGAATATTTCAAAATGATGAAATAGAGACTAAGTATAGAAAACTTTTCACTTCTTCACTATTTCTTTCCTGAATCTCGCACGTGAAAAATGAAATGTTTTTTCCAACTTATATACAATTCCCAAGAGGTATCAAATAAGTAACTGCATTTATGGCGCATCATACTTTCCTTAATTATGACGACATGCGAGGCAGTTTCCCATGCATGTGAGTTCGAATTTAGAACCTTCCTTAAATGCTCCCAGTCATGCGTCATGCTTTGGAAGATTCCTCTTGCCAACTCGTTGATTCCGTACTTTCCAATTTTGGAGGGAGACTGCAGGATCTTTCTCGTGATTTGCTCAATTCCACTCCGACTTGTCACCTCGTGCCGTCGAAGGAACTTTCCCAGCTTTTCTCCATATCCCTATTTTTTAGGGATCTTCCTAATTTTTAGGAGTTAGGTTCATTGGATGGGGAATTTCGTCCCGATTCTAAATCTATAAAATTTTCCATATTTGGTCGGGATTTGGTGTCTAAAAATAGCATATTTGAAAATTCGCCCAAGGGGAATTTTTGTTTTTAACCTTCCTTGACTCCTTGGATTTTGTGCCTTAAGCAAATTTCAAATTCTCTGCTTGGGTGAAATTTTACCACGCCGAGGACTCATGAATTTTCCACTTGTGAATGCCTTCATGATTTCAGCGCCCCAGACCTGACTTGGGCGCATTTTTGCCCTGTCCATGGAGAGGCGGAAAATTGCACTTGTGAATGCCTCCTTGGTTTTAGCGCCCCAAGCCTGACCTGGGCGCATTTTCACCCTGTCCATGGAGAGGCGGAAATTGCACTTGTGAATGTCTCCTTGGTTTCAGCACCCCAAACCTGACTTGGGAGCATTTTTGCCCTGTCCATGGAGAGGCGGAAAATTGTGCCTGTGAATGACTTCTTCATTTCAACGCCCCAGGCCTGACCTGGGCGCATTTTCACCCTGTCCATGGAGAGGTGGAATTTTGCAGTTGTGAATGACTTCTCCATTTCAGCGCCCCAGGCCTGACCTGGGCGCATTTTCACTCTATCCATGGAGAGGTGGAAAATTGTAGTTGTGAATGACTTCTCCATTTCAACGCCCCGGGCCTGACCTGGGCGCATTTTCACTCTGTCCATGGAGAGGTGGAAAATTGTAGTTGTGAATGCTTCCTTGGTTTCAGCGCCCCAGGCCTTACCTGGGCGCATTTTCACTCTGTCCGTGGAGAGGCGGAATTTCTTGCTTGTGAACGACTTCCAGACTTAGAATATTTTTGACCTTCCATTTCAGGGATGATTCTTCAGATTTAGCCATTTTAGACCCCTACCTGTCTACTTCAACTTTCCAGATTTAGAAGTGATTGTGCATGTTGGCTCTCCGTCGTCTGCTAGCCTGACCCTGCCACAAATAGACTTTCCCGAAATAGAAACTTTCCAAAATGTCAGAGTTAGAGACCAAGACAAGGCGCAGGATGACTTACTAAAAATAGAAATTTACTAAAAATAGAAATTACTAAAAATAGTAAGTTTGATTTTTGGCAAAATGGTGACATTCTGGGACTCGAAAAAATCCCTAAAAAATAGGGACTTTCTAAAAATAGAAAGTTACTCCGTTTGGGCTCAAATTTTGCTGGGAGGTCCCCTGAAGGGTCCTGACTCCAGTCGTATGCTTAGTTTTTCCAAAACCCTAACAGGAACCCCTAAAATCTAGGACAGAAGGCAAAACCCTAGAAAAAGGACAAAACAAGCCATAGACCTCACAGAATTTGCTTGACAGAGAAGCAGATTAACCTCAACTGACTCCCAAACACCTGTAACACGGAGAGATTGAAGAGATTGCCACTAACACACACAAAACGAAAGCCAAACGGCCAAAAGGGCCTAAAAGCAAAGGGGGGGTCCCTATCCAGGATGGGGTGATGTGTGATTAGGTCACAACAATACCTTAGTTTGGAACGAAGCTTAGAATGGGCACTATAACATAAAGGATGGCTACAGAATGCAATGAAACATGGAGGAAAATTTGAAATTTCTATACACCTTTGTTGGAAAAATCTTTGCCTCCCAAAAGAGAGCCTTTTCTTGAGCAACATTACAAAAGAAAATACTAACTATTGAAAAATTCACTAAGATAGCTTATAGTGGCCCCTCAAGGTATTCCCTTTGTAGAAGTTGGGTAGAAGATGTCAATCATCTCCTTTTGGGATGTCAATTTTCGGATGAGTGTTGAAGATGGTTACACACCAAGTTAGGATGGGTTGGGGCCTTAATGATGTTTTTGGCCTCCTCAAGTCATGGCCAATTCTTAACAAAAATGTGTTCTTTTCTTGCCTACCGATTATTTGCCTCTCAGTCATGGCATGGAAAATTTGAAAATAGAGAAATAGGAGAGTATTTCAAGATAAAGAAATAAGCTTGCCTTCGTTCCTAAATAAAGTAAAGGCAGCAATAGTTGAGATAATTAACAGCAAAATCAGAAATCAAAGCTCAAACAAAAGGAGTTTGTACAATGTGGGGTAATAAGATGATGAAGAGATGGTTTGGTTTTTGACCTCCACTAGTCTGTGGTGTTGGTGGGGATGGGACTAAAAGGGCAAGATTGGAGGCTACTTGGTGTCCACCGTTGCAAGGTTGGTTCAAACTGAATTTTGATGGGGCCTCCAAGGGCAATCCTAGGGACTCAAGGGAGAGTCTGTTTGTAGAGCCTCAATATTGTTGCCTACATAGAGGAACAATGATGTAGAGCTTCAAGACCTCATAACTAGCTTAAAACGCAGTATCAAGCTAAGAAATTTAAACCTAGAGATTGAAGAGGACTCAACTTTAACCATTAATGCAAACGGACTTGAAATATGCAGAAATGGTAAGTAAAGTCAATGTTATAAGAAGCAATTGAAAGTGTAAATAAACAAAAAAAATTCACAGTCAATCATGTTTATAGAGAAGACAAAGTAAGTTGATGGATTAGCCAACCTAGTTGTTAACCGCACTAATCTCATTGCCTATGACAAAACATGATAATCGAATGTAATTATGACATAAGTAGAATGATTTATGCAACTTCTTGTGCAAATATACGAAAGGACAAATGGAGCAATGAATTATACTGATTGTCCATCTAGATCATTTGGGACAATTGATATAAATCAAAAGAGTGATGCAGCCATAACCGGTAAAACCCTCAAAAGAGTCAACCGGCTTATGCAACGAGGGAGACACAACGAAAGCAGCAAGAAAACATAACAAATTCACATAAACATATCACATTAAAGTCATAGAACTTTCGGCAATCATCCGGCCATCATTATATTATCATCAAAGAACATCCGATAATTAACCGGCTACATGCATGCTTCAAGCCAGATACTATCCAACCAGGACTCTAAGAATCAACCAGATCACAACATGCGAATCTCAATCCTTATTCAGAGTTCTACTTCCTCTACCCCTACAAATGATTACCTAACATCATATTTATACCCGTCGGAACACATCTGAGTCGGCCTCATAAGGTTACATTCACCAATGTAGGAAAATGAAACGTGTAATGAGGTCGGCCCTGAGAATTAGATAAATCTTTCAGGAAAATAACAACCAAGTGATGCGGTTCAGCAGGAAGGTCGGCCACACGCCAAAGAACATCGGACAAGACCCAAAATAAATCCACACGCCAAGAATCGCGTTGGTAATGAAGGAAAACCAACCGGTAAGCACAAGAACTGCCCCAGAACCCAAAAACAACCAACCGGAAGCGATAACTGACCGGAAAAGAACCCAAATGAACTAGAAATCTGGAATCAACTGCCAGGAAACCAAAAACAAGATCTACCACAAAGAACAAGCAACTACTGGTGCCAACTGGCAAGAACACAAATAACTGCACAGAGAACAAAACTGAAAGGAAATATTTTTGGTTGATGCAAGATTGCCCATCAACCGAGGATGCTCCTGCATCAAACAACCCAGGTAAAAAAAGATGTTCCATGAGAGGCAACTCATGAACATCTAAAAGGATTCAGAATGAAGATCCCATGCTCATTTCTGATCCAGACATCTTTGTCTGCCAACCTCTGCTTTGGCTCTTTCGGTGCCTCAACCGGCTCCTCTAACCCCTAACCCCCATTGTTTCTCTTTCCTTGCTTCTGATCAACACATTGTCTTTGTTTCTGCAACTCTGATTTGGTTTTGCCACAAGACTTTATCCGGTTAGTTACCTTCAACTCTCTGTCATCCAGATCCACCTGTCTATCAGGCTCAACTGTCAGATCCTTCTGCAAACTCATGTCACCCTCCGATATAACCTCTGCAATTGGTTCTATCATATCTTTCTTCAAATCCTCCGGTATAACTTCTGCAACCGGTTCTATCAATCCTTCTAGTATAGCCCCTATCACCAATTTCTTAGTAGTGCAACTTCCCTCAGGACTCAGTTTCTTCGCCTCCTTCTCTTTCTCCTTTAAAGAAATCAATGTGAACTTCTGCCCATCCTTTTCAATAGTAACCAGGTTTCTTCTACAGTCATAAATAGCTCCTCTATCATACTGCCAAGGTTTTCCCAACAAGACATGACAAACACTCATTGACACAATATCACATAAAACTTCATCTCTAAAAGGCCCAATATTGAAACTCACCAAAGACTGCTCCTTTATCTCTATCTTTTGATCATCTTGTAACCAACTCACCTCATAAGGACAAGGATGCTTAAGCCTCTTCAACCCAAGCTTCACAACCATCTCCTTGGATACTAAATCATCAATGCTTCCACCATCTACAATGACCTTGCAACACTTACCACCTGATTTACACACAGTACGGAAAAGACTCCTCCTCTGAGTAGATCCGGTATCCTTTCTTCTGAACATAAGTGATTCTCCTTGCTCCGGTGCACAGTCAGACCCAATACCATTACCTTCTGGTTCCTTACTTGCCACGCAACTTCTTGTCATCCCTTGCTTACATTCATAGGATCTATGTCCGATTTCTCCACACTTGAAGCATTTTCCAAGAAATTCTCTACTGGTACTGTTGCTACCTTTCCTCGGTGTCTTCTGCTCCGGTTCTTTACTCCACTTAGGTTTTGACTCCTCTTCTTCAACCAGTTTCCTCATATTATCACTCATCTTGAATTTCTCCCTTCCCTTATTTGGTTGTCTTCTCCTCACTTTCTCCTCAGCCTTCAAAGCATACTGGTAAGATTCTTCAACTGTGGAAATCTTCAACATACTCATCTCATCTTGAATGTTAAAAGCAAGTCCATTGATGTACCCTTGCCACCTTTTCTCTGTCCATCTCTCTATGTCCAGATCTGATTACCACCTTGGAGAATTCCTCAGTATATTCCTTCACAGTCATGTTTCTCTATTTCAGGTTCTGCAACTTCTTGAACAACTCCAACTCATAGTCCCCCGGTATGAACTTGGCCTTCAATCTTGCAACCATCTGTCTCCACCAGGTGATCTTCAATTCACCATTCTCTACTCTGTCTTTCTGCAATTCTTTCCACCATAAGGCAGCATGCCCTTTCAACTTGGTTTGTGCCAACTGGACTCTCTGCGGGTCCTTCACATCTTCAAACTCAAAGTAGTCCTCCAACTCTTTGATCCAATCGATCAGATCCTCCGAGTTCAACATTCTGGAAAAGTTAGAAACCTCAACTTTATGCACTTTACTTGCTTGCGCCACCACTTTTCGGAATCTTTCCTCTCTCTCATCTTTCGGTCCTTCAGCTTCCTCAAGCTCTTCACCGGCTTCCTCATATTCATCCTCAGAATCAAGGTTTCTTTGCAAACCAACCAAAGCATTCTAGATTTCATACTTGAAGCCTTCCATCATCTATTCTACCCTTCGGGGGTTTGTTCTCCTCGACGGCATCTCTTCTTCCACTCCAGTGAACTGCCTCAACTCGGCGATCTGACTACCAATTTCAATTGCCTCCCCTTGGCGGACTATTGAATACACACGCGGCCTACCTCCAATAGGTGATCTGTCCACCTCAAGGAATGCCTCGATGTTCACAAACGATTCTTCCACCAGCCGGTCCATAACCAGCTCTGATACCACTTGATGCAGCTATAACCCGGTAAAAACCCTCAAATGAGTCAACCGGCTTATGCAGTGAGGGAGACACAACGAAAGCAGCAAGAAAACATAACAAATTCACATAAACATACCATATTAAAGCCATAGAACTTCCGGCAATTATCTGGCGATCATTATATTATCATCAAAGAACATCCGGTAATTAACTGGTTACATGCAAGCTTCAAGCCAGATACTATCCAACTGGGACTCTAAGAATCAATCGGATCACAACATGCGAATCTCAATCCTTATTCTGTGTTTTACTTCCTCTACCCCTACAAATGATTACCTAACATCATATTTATACCCATCGGAACACATCCAGGTCGGCCTCATAAGATTACATTCACCAATACAGAAAATGAAACGTGTAATTAGGTCGACCCTAAGAATTAGATAAATCTTTCAAGAAAATAACAACCAAGTGATACGATCCAGCAAGAAGGTCAACCACATGCCAAAGAACATCGGGCAAGACCCAAAATGAATCCACACGCCAAGAATCGCCTCGGTAATGAAGGAAAACCAACCGGTAAGCAAAAGAACTACCCCTAGAACCCAGAAACAGCCAACCAAAAGTGATAACTGACCGGAAAAGAACCCAAATGAACTAGAAATCTGGAATCAACCACATGAAACTGCCAAGAAACTGAAAACAAGATCTACCACGAAGAACAAGCAACTATCAGTGCCAACAGGCAAGAACACAGAAAACTGCACAAAGAACAAAACAAGAACAAAACTGAAAGGAAATATTTTTGGTTGATGCAAGATTGCCCATCGACCGTGGATGCTCCTGCATCAAAGAAGCACGAGCAAAATAGCATCATAACTTAAAATCTCAAGGATTAGTTGAGTGAAATCATTTCATAAACTATCGATTCTTCCTTCCCAATGAGCTTTTGGTTGGCTCGTGTGCAAGTAGAGCAATTTTATTATAAATCTCAATAAAAATGAATGGGGCATTCATTCGCTCAACAGCAAATTTGAGTTGTGGGGTTTAGTAGATGGACACCCCAATTTGCTTGGTAAGTGCAAAGAGGCGGATGGCCTTTCTTGAGGAAAATTTTGAGTATAGATAGGCTCAAGATGTCCTTCAAACTCAACACGGGTTGGTGCTAATGGCCATAAAACAAATTCCCTAGGACGATTTTTTGTGGTCAATAACCAATATAGGGTAAACAAGAACATTGCCTCCAAATTTGTGGCATTGCTTCTAGATATGGGAGAGTCGAAGGTCACTGTGAGAGCATTGGCTTAGCAATTGTTGAAGAATTGTTTCCTCGACAAACTAAATGAGGTGATCGAAATTGCTCAACATGGAGTAAGGATTCCACTCCCTATCGACATCATAAGGTTGTTGTCATGTGGGGTGTTGGTGTAATGACGTCCATTCTTGTCTAGCTTTTCCACAAGCACCCTAATGAGGCATTGGAGCAAAGCAGAAAAAGTTTGTTCGTTTTTTAGGAAGATCACTAATTTGGAACCAACAGACAACATCAAATGGTTGTGTAACGTCATCAATCAAGAACAAGACATGGAGGATTCACATTAGTAGGAAAGGGCCAATCCTTACTCTATATATATAGAAGTAAAGAAAGGTAGTGGTGAATATGATGTTATATCAATATATAACTATCTTTGTAGATATAGCTCAAGGTTTTGGCAATGCCTTGAGAAGTAGGATTAAAGAAATATCAGCCAAGTAGAAAAGTCCTACCAAGAAAACACAACTTGGATTTTGCAACCCTAGCTACAAGCTTACTTACCAAATAAAAAGTTTGCCAAAAACAAAAGGGAGCAACTAGCCACCCCAAACAAGGCCAAGAGTTGTGTAGGCATCCCTTAACCTAGGACGGTTAGCCCTCTCCTATTGCACAAGCATACAAAAAAGTTGCTTTTATAAGTATCAATTTTCTACATAAACATGGTTTCACTTTGCCAATAACTTCCAAGTCACCTCTACAACAACTAACATCTTTTGGAGCAACATTATTTCACTTTGCCAACCACGTGAAAGTCACTTATGCAACCACTACAATCTTCACCTAAAGTTTTGTATAACTCAACAACCTCACTTCATCAACCACTAGTAAGTCACTTTTGTAGCCACTAAAATCTTCATCAACAAGCAACATATAACTCAACAATCTTATTGATTGCACTTCAACAACATCACGAACTTCACTTTGTTTGCCACTTGCACGTAACTTCTACCAAAACTAACATTTTCTATAGCATAATAGTTTCACTTCGTCAACCACTTGCAAGTCACTTCTGCAACAACATGATTTTATTATTAAATTATTAAAATATCATCACTCCAACAAAGTGCCCTTGTAATTGCCACTTGAAAGTCATTTTTGCTGCAATTAACATCTATAACAACATGGTTTCACTTCATCAACCACTTGCAAGTCACTCTTGCAGAAAACGATTTTATTATTAAAGTATTAATGTATCGCCAAACTCCAACATAGTATCTTATGACTTCAAGATCGACGAACTCTTGAATATTATCTAAATCCAACCACACATTGGGATGTTAATCTCAAAGATGCCATATAGGGTGATGAGGGGAGGTGGCATAGGAGGGATGGGTTGGGTTTCCAGTGGATAAGGCAATCCCACATAGTAGCAATGACTCAAATTCATACTCCAATTTTGATGCAATGTTAACATATGTTAATTAGGGGCATTGGCAAGCTTCTATATTTTTGTCAATCATTAGATGAAACTTGCAACCTTTGGGCATTTTTTTGTTATTTGCATATAATACATATGCACATTGCCAATGAAAGCAACAAAATATTGTTAATTTGTGTCAACTCTCAAGTGAAATATCAATTCAACTCTAGTGTTATGTATTAAGGTTCTATAATGTATATAATGAATGATTTTATCAATGTTATTATATGAGTATTTGAAAAAAATTTAATTTTCCTATTTTTCAATAGTCACCCTTTGTCATTCCCTAAAAAAATGGTCTCCCAAACAAATCCATCCAAGGCATTTGCCTGTCCTATCCTTGTCCCCAAATACCTAGTGTAAAGTAGGCATAATGAAGACCTAAGTTCTGACCCAACTCGACCACATCCTAATCAAGTGCAAGTTCCACCTAGAATTGGAAAATAGAAACACCTTAAACATGTAACCAAAGCATTTATTGGCTTATTAGTGCTTCATCCTTGAAGGTTGTGGCCTTCAAGTGTAGTTCCTCATTACATTCAATTGCTTTCCCATATTGATGGTTGGCCCAAACAAGAAAAGTCCTTGCATTAAGGCAATTTCCCAATTCACAAAATAAAAACGAACAGTTTGGCTCCAAAAATATCAACTTTTTGTGCAATGCTATTGTACAATGTGAACAAAATCCCTTAAATAAGCTCAAAAATGACTTCAGATAGGAACTCAAACTGATTCTCAAAATATTCCTTGGATCATTTGGACATTTTTTTAATACTGGAATAAGGTTTCACAGGCATAATATATGCACCACAGTTGAGCTACATTGTGAATAAAAACTGGTATCGAAGTCATTTGTTTGTTCTCATCACATCAAAGTAATATCTACCTAACAAAACAAGTTTGAAACTATCTAAAAGCGGAACATTTCAGTGTTAGAACTGTATCAACAATATTAGCAGGTTTTTTCACTCCACAGCATTTGGGCTTTAGTAGCTTGCTCTGGTCAGGAGGAAATGCACAGTCTTCTTTGGTTCCAACCCTTTGCTCTGATGTAACAACACCACTGATGATTGCCCATTTCACTGAATCTTCTTCTCCATTTTTCTTTTGCAATTTGATTGGACTTGTTAACAAAGATATTCAGATGCAAATTACAAAATCTCTGTGCCATCAGACAGACTTGCATCCTAAATTGTCACATGTTTTTCATAGTCAAATTAATAAATTTCTGCATGGATGCTAGTTTCCAATTTAAAATGTACATTATGCTGGCAGATGATAATTTTGTTTCACTTACAAACAGATGCCCCATTGTTATTTTACACTCAACACTATTGAGGAATTCATTGGTACCAGCTTGAATCAATTCTCTTGTAAATATAAATTATGATCAACAAAAAATGCCTATGTATTGAATATTGATTGTAATTTTCAATTTGTATTGATTTTTGGCAAATCACTGAATTTTCTATAAATTATGAGGTATTTAAATATTTAATTTATTGGAAATTATGAGTATTCTTGTTTTTATAATTTGTATTTATATTAAATTATAAATTATAGTTAAATTGACTATTACTAATTACTGTTGACAAACCTGTACCCATACTCAAGAAATACAAAATATATGTCATACCTGCGTACCCAAGGGAAAAAAATATGATGTACCAATGTACCCAAACCCTGAACTCATACCCATCACCATACCAGGACCAGCAACTTAGCAAGATACCAAACTGAGGTGATGGGATTTTTTGACTTATTGCAACCTTTTTCAAGCAGAGTCAAGAATCTGTTTTACTTTTCTAGCTCTCCCGGAGCTCAACTAGCTGCAAAGGAATATTAGCTTTCAGTGTCTTAAGCATTTCTTCTTAGCATTTTCTTTTTTTTGTTCAGTCCTGTGGTTAATTTTTGGTGCTGTTATTTACACCATCACCTTCTATCATCTAAGAATTTCTCTATAAAATATTGACAGAGACTTATCTCCCTGAGTGTTGATGAACTATTTTGCATTGTTTGTCCATTGCATCATTGTTTTACGAGGCCTTTTCTTAAATGGTAGCCAGAATATGGTAATTCTTGTTTATAGATATATATACACTATAGCAAAAATAGAGTTAATGCATCGGGACGTGAAGCTATAAACAAAATATTTTACATTCTGACTGCATTTTTTTAATGGACTCGTAAAATGGTAATGCAATGCACAAACAGAACATATAAATAGAAATCAATTTAAGGTAGAGTGTACATTAGAGCTCCAAAAATAAACCACCAAACTAAACCCAAAAAAGGAAAAAAAAAGCTAAAGTCAATAAGAGAGTTATTTCGAGGTTGACAAAGACATAAAACTTATCTCAAGCTGTAGTAGAGTAGATAACTGGACGAACAATAGAGAACCATATAACAGATACAGCATTTTTTAAATATCAAATGTTTGTTTTTTAAAAGTATTTAATGACAGCATGCTCTTTTATCTGTAATGTTTTGATGCATTCACTGTCAAAGTCTCACATTTACTAGGCTCCAAGAAAAACATATAGGCAATTACACATTTCAGTGCACTAACCTAAGAGACAAACCCTTTGCACGCTTAGCTGCATTTCCTTCTCAAATAAGCATTGCTCTAAATTTAATTTCCTTAACTGCAATCACATAAAATGTGCACATTTCTTTCAATTGAGCTCTTTGTAGACAAACATCTGTCTACTTAAGTTTTTTGTCAACTCTGCTGAACAAAACACACTTGATATTAGGCTCAAACAAAACTATAAATGAACAAGGAAGATGTTTGTACATACGTATGGTAAAAGAATGTGATTCAAAACGTAGAATAATGAGTATAAGAAAACGCTGAGTGGTTGAGAACCTAAAATACTTGAACTGAGACACTGTTCAGGTGACGAAATGTACCTACTCCTGTGTATGTTTCTGTCTAAGCTATTGTAATGCAACTGTCAATCTATCCTAATACTTTCACTTCTCCCTGTGCTACAGAACAGTCTGATGCATTTATGTGTACTTGAAGTGGAACTGCAGTTACTGCACTGTTATGCACAATGAATTTATTATGAGCATAGATGCATTCATTGAAAAGTAAACACTTTGAACTAGCGTTTTACTAAAATGTCCAGAGAAAGACCCTTGTTTAAAAAAGGATACATGTAAAAGCAATATACACGTGTTAGATGAATGTAAATAACATCTCAAAACGCCGACTCCAAAACCATGTTCATATCGGAAGGAAGCGACTGTAAGAGTACCGCCATTTTTCTCACAGCTTAGTGCACTATTATTAGAAATATTGTAAATTTCAAAAAGAGTAGAAATAATGGAGCAGTAATAGCCTAACCTATGGAGCTTGTTGCATGACATCCATCCACAAAGAGCAGCAGCAGAGTGTATAAGATAACTTTCAGAGCAATTCTAAAGCATGTCTCGAGTTATTCTTGATAACATTCTCATACCACATATGTGAATAATTCTAACTTATGTTCTTACTACAGAAGCATCTTTGAGGATTCATTTCTCTCATTTTTGAGAAACCTGGTAAGAGAACAAAAGCTAGAAATGATATCCTTATATAGAGCTTACAATGTTTTCCAATAATTTTGAAAAAATTACAATCAAAAAACTGCTTGTGTACTACAAAAAGAGTTGCAATAATGTAGAAAGTAGAGTGTGTAGTGGACAAAACTCAGCCTAAACAATTTTCATGCGAGAGCGAAATGCACATAAGCTTTCTAGACTTTAGTCAAAACTAAATGTAACGTTTGAGATAGAAAAACGAGCAACATTCTCATACCACGTGCAATGTTTCAATTTATATTCATAGCACAGAAGCATCTTACTTAACACATTTCTCCTGAAAAATCTTAAGGTAAAAAATATAAAGAAACTCTTATCAAGCTTTTTAAATAATTTTGACAGACGTACACAGAAAAATACTACAAGTGTGAGCTGAGCTACTAAAATGCTGTTGACGACGCTCTGTCTAAACAACAGATAACTTAACGCAGAGAGCACGTATATATATGGTTATTACACTCAATCTCAAAGAAGAAAGTACGTTCATGAGGAATACGATAACTCTCTTTCAAAAGAAGGAGCGAACTACAGATTTGAAGCGAAAAATTTATGCAAACCAATACAACTAGGGTTCTAAACTTCAAGGGTTTCGATTGGCGATCTAAATGGACGAATGTTCGGCCAAGTGTAGATACCGCCATTGTATAAAAGGCGAACTTCGGGACAGTCAAAATTGTGGCCTGAGTTTGTTAAGAAAGAGGTCAAACGCCGCCATTTATTTAAAGTAAAGAAAGTCGTCGTCCACATCAAAACTTTACCACCAGACATGCCGGCATAGATAGGCCCGACTCCGGCTTTTGTTTATTCCACGAAGTCCAACGAAAAAGATAGGAAAGTGCTTACCAGTCTTTGCACAATTCGCACTGCACCATCAAATCGTCGGGGTTGTACGGCATTTCACACTTGCAGTACCTATACAAAATGAAAGCCAAGCTTATCATAAGTATAGACCGCGGGTTTGAAACATGCCAAGAATACGGCATGGCTTATCTTAAAGGGAGTGGATTCGAAAGACAAAAGACCAAAATATGCGATTTTCTTACACGGCCACCCTATCGGGAGTAAACGCGCCGGTGGCGGCCTTGTACTCGAAGCGACAGAAATAATCTTCCGCGCCCACGCTGTCGAGTTTTGTGTAATTCTTGAAAGAATGAACGACGCATTTGTCTTCAATGGTGTCGGCGATCTGCGTATCGTAATGGTCGGACAAGAAGAGCTCCTTCACGCCGTGAAATGGCCGTCGACCGCCGATAGATTCCTCCGGCCTGTAATACCATCGCACGCGAACCCTAACATGACCGTTGCTACGCGCTTCGCTCTCAATCTTCTCCACTCGCGCTACGTATGGAGGGTTATCGGGATCCTGAGCGCGCATGAGCACGGTATCTCCCACTACAACAAAGACAAAAGCAAAACATCGGGCTCAGCCACAAGCCATTACTAGGGTTTTAAGATCTGCAGTCCTACTTTTTTCTCGATAATTTACCGTGCGTGCTTACCTTTGACGACCTTGCCATTTCCCTTGATAGTGCAATAATCCAAAGCTTCTTTTTTAGCCCTCGTCATCGTCGCGATTCGAACGCGGGACCTCAGAAAGCAAAACCGATATAATGAACTTCTCCAGCTAATACTACGTCTGTGTATGGTTGTTCAAGTGAGTAGATATGCTACTACGTGATTTCCATGCTACGGCGACCAGCCTGAATTCTTTGTCTGATGTCAAACCCTAGCCAATCAACGATATTATCGTTTGCTTGGCCTATTTCCTTTATTTTCGCGATACCCAAGGCATGATACGTCGGCGCCCAGAATTCTACGCGCCTGATCACATGAGAGCTCAAATATTTCTCCAAACCGCGAGATTTTGATGCGGCAGTCATAGATGAGATTTTTTTTTTGACCCACCGACTTCCGTCACCTACCAAATCAGAGATTAGGTTACTTCTCTTTTAAACCTCTTTTACCGCGGTAAACTCCATTATGGGAAAGTCGCACGGCTTCAGATCACAGGAAAAGCTACAGGTTACAGGGACTTATCTCATCCATATTATTTTAAACATTTTTTTTTTATCCTTTGTCGTGTTTTTTCCCGTCTTTCTGGTCTATCTTTTGCTTGCTTTCGTGTCAGGTAGCCGGCAAAACAATCGTGTCAGGTAGCCGGCAAAATAATCGTGTCAGTTAGCCGGCAATTTGTTCATGAGGTTAAATACTCTTCTACATAAGTTGTATTTCTTGCTTTCCAAAGGCTCTTTCAAATCAATAATAATCAGACCCCCCACTCCACACCCTCGCTTTTTTGAAATCAAATTTGGTCGTTAAATAACGATTTATTCCTATTGAAAAGAATTAAAATCTTTTTTAAAATTTCAGGATAATTTTTTTTAAATTATGGACCATTCATTTGATTTTAAATGTTGTTAAAAATTATATTAAGTTTCTATCATTAAGTTTTACAATTAATGAATCAAAATGTTTGTTTAAAAAAAAAAAAAATTTTACCAAGAAGTTTTACAATTCATTATATGATTTATGATGTGTAAGAATTAATGAGTTAGAATTAATGAGTTAGAATTAATGTGTGCTAAAATACATCGATTGTATAATAATGTGTTGCATGTGCTCGCAACACAACACAAGCTTCTCAATTACAAGTCTATGGTTTTCCAATGTAAGAGTTTGTTATTGAAGTTCTAATTACTATTGAAAATGCATAATTTTATTGAAGTCATATTACCAAAAAGATATCATCTTGATACTGAAGATGCACATTTTTTGTCAAAGTGGCATTATTATCAATGATTCATAAATTATTGTCAAAATGACATTACTTTCAAAGTGACATATTATTGTCAAATATTAATGGTTATTTTTAAAGTTGTATATGTGTTACCAAAGTGACAACTTGCTAGTGAGTGATGTTACTACCAGAGCGATATTATTGTTGAAGTGGCATTTTGCTATTGATTATACATAGCTACTACTAAATTGCAAACATGTTGTTGAAGTTCCATCGTGTTGCACTAGATGTTTTAAAAAAAATTGCATTGATAATAAGTTTTACCCTTCAATGTGAAACATAGTATGAACATGAACTCCTTGCCAAGCACCATAACTCCATGAACCATTTTACGTAAATCCTTGTTAGTGACAACCTACACAACCACATCCTTTATTATGTCGAAGGCATACCCTATATGAAGTTTTCAACTTACTTATTGAAATCAATGGTTCAAAATTGACTAGAAGGATGTGAGATGAATGAATTGATCTCAATAGTATGTTTACATTAATATTAAAAAAAAATTAATTGATAAAAAACTAAAAAAACATATATTTTAATATGATTATTTAGAAAAGGAATGTGCACAAAAGAAAAATCTACTATTTTTTGCTTTTACTAATAATATATATATATATATATATATATATATATATATATGATCAGTAAAAGGTCGTAGACAAAGAATTTTATTGATATTAAATCCTAGTACAACCCTGCTCGCTAGGGGCACCGGTAGGAAAGAGTCGAGTGGAGAAAACCTTCGGTCTTGCCCCATATAAGTATATTTACTACACATTTGAGGAGTATTACAAAAACCTTCGTCCAATCTCAGTTATTGGCTGATTTGATGCAATTTAGTACATACAAGAGAACTCAAAGCACAGCCTACATTGACCATTAACCACAAAGATTGATGTTGAACTGTCCACCCCTAGATCCAGACTCTCAGGGTTTCCAATGTTGATCCTACTCTACATTGATCGGGAGCCCTTGTGCAGCTGTGCTTTCCATTAGCTCCCTTAAAATTCCTTGATTATATCAAGTACTGCCAGATAAATTGGTTCAATGCTTGTGGTAGGTGGCCATTTTGTCACCTGCAAAACAAAATTACAAGCAAACCAAACCTTCATTTCTGACAAAATTAAATCAACAATACCAGTATAGTTGATGTTCTCCCATGATGTAATCAATGAATTAATAGACAGATGATTGTAAGTAGGCAGAAGTATTGCAAAACAAAGCCAAGTGAATTGGGTTCATGTCGCACTTTAGTATATAAATATAATTGTCCAACTTAGTATATGAATAACTGTCGAGAAATCCAAAGCATGTCCAAGTTTTCTTAAAGACATAAACCTGCAAAGATACATGCTAACTTAAGCATACAAAATGCCTAATGTACAGGTTTAATTGTTCCTATGATTGTGGTATTTGTTTTTCCTGTCGTTTGCAAAAACACAATGACAAGAAAAAAAATCCTACTCCAATTCCCATATGAGGGAAGTTGCGCACATTTATAATTCAAAACCATAATTCAGGCATATAGCATAGATACTATAAAATTAAATCTATACTAGAAAATTTGATGTTTCCCAAAATGTAATCAGTGAAGCAATAGACAGGCGATAGTAGATTCCATCAAGTTAAAACAAGTAGACAAAAATATTTCAAAACAAGGCCGAGTATATTGTATTTCTGTCAAGCATTAGTAATAAAGGAGAAGCATGTATATCCAATATATTAATATAACTATCCATCTTAGTATATAAATAGCTAACGAGAGAACAAGAGCTATCAACATGTCAAGAATATTATCCAGAACATATATCACATAAGGCTCAAAACAACAACTATCATCTAAGCACAAGACCTATAACACTCCCATAACAGACTAGAGCCACAAGAGTGACTGTTAGAATATACTAAATGTCCATTCTTTGAACCATTAAGTCCTGAGTCAAAAGCCTACTATATCGGCTAGTTTAAAATACCCAAGTTTTCTTGAAGATATAAACCATAAAAAATACATGCTAACTTAAAAAACAAAATGCCTACTATACGAAAAACATGCATGGGTTAATCCTATAGTAAGTTACAGTCCACATAATTTCTATCAGTAACCAGCATCCTGCCCATAGACGAACCAACCTCTCCATGGTTCTGCGAACGAGAGTTGCCAAAAGCCCTACCTCCACCTATGGGATTGCTTTTACTTTTAGTTGCTTTGATAATAACAGGTGGTAAGACTTGAATCCTATCTACCAGAATATCAGGTAAGTCCTCCGGAACACTATACCCCTCCTTCACCAGATATTCTACCCACCAATTGTTATTAGGAGCTTCCTTCAAATGAAGCCATTTGAAGAGAAAGTCCAAGTTTCTTTCGATGCTTTCTCGACGCAGATTGAAAGCTCCTTTATCCCTAATGACAAGCAAGGGACATTTGATAATAATCCTCCCCTCATTTTGGGGCCCACCCGACCCTACGTTGATGTTGTAATCCTCTGGGAAGGGAATTCTCAACTTATCATCCACACTATTTACTGCCCGCTCCAGATTACCAAGAAATTTATCCTTGAAAATGACCCTGGTTAACAATATCACCTCCCTCTTGCCTACCCTATCGTAAGAAGGATAGCAGCAAATGTGGCTAGAATATCACAATTAACCTTATACCTAAATTCATTATTCACCTGATCATCCCCTAGGATAATTTGAACCGCTCTATGGGAAAAGTCATCCATGTCTTTCAGGATAACTCCCCATCTCTCAAACTTAATTGCTCCTCTGAAAGCCATCATCCTGCTATCACTAGTCGAGACCAGGCTCAAATTAGACTCCATTTTACCTATAGCCTCCACCTAGCCCTCAAACCTAAGGGAAATAAAACACTATTCTGGAAAGTTCTATGCAATTAAAGGTAGATAAGAGTGCAAAGTTGCAAATAAATGCAAGAAGTGACATCGACAACTAATCTAGCAGATGCCAACAGTATTAAATAACCCAAATTAGCACACATACAACCGCTCATCTAGCAGGGTGGGAATAATGTGATTCATAACATTATCGATAATGATGAGCATTTAAGTAATAATGACTACTCATGCATACAACAACTGCCCATGTGACAGATGAGAGAACACACTCCCCATAATATATATATATATATAGAGAGAGAGAGAGAGAGTATACAAAATCAGAAAAGTATATGTAATTCTATATGTGTGTGTGTGTGTGTGTGTGCACGCGTAAGGGCAGAAGAATAAGAATACATGTGTAGTGTATATGTCTAATATATGTCTTATATATATATATTTGTGTGTGTGTGTGTGTGTGTGTGTGTGTGTGTGTGTGGAGTAAATGACTAAGGTATGTATAAAAATATACATATACCTATTCAAGTAAATATATATAAATTACAATACCTAAGGAATATGTATATATGTGTGAAAATATAATAATATTGACAAATATGAAAGACTATATGTGCCTCTATATCTCAAGCTAAAAACTTAGACTAAAGACTGTAATAGTGAAGGGAGGAAAGAGTTTAAATCAATGACCACGGGTTTGGTTAAGAGGTTTGCCTATCTGTAATCCCCTTGTAGATCAAGGAGCGTGGAAGAAGGAATTGCACATCCGTATTATGAGGCTAAAATCCATGAGACCCCTATTATTCTATGGTGAGACCATCTGCTCCCATGTTCGCTAATTCATCGGCTTTCCCTGAAAATGTGATTCAATATAATCTTCTTAAAGGACTAACCCAAGTTTAAAGCTCTACTAAGTTACACATACAACCTCAAATTTGGTATGGATCCTTTTCTCAAAGCATTGATCACAATGGTCGAGTCCCCTTCAACAACTAGTTTCTCCACTCCTGACTTTTTACACATTTCTAGTCCTTCCACCAGAGCCATGAGTTATGCCCTATTGTTGGTTTCAATGCCTACTAGTTTATCTCTCTGAGCCACCTTAGTCCCTTAAGAGTTATCAAGATAACACCCAATACCTGTCTAACTAGGGTTACCTCTAGAAGCCCCATCAAAGTTAAGTTTAAACCATCCACTCATGGGTGGCTGCTAAGCACAAGTCTCCCTATTGCATTTACCTTTCTTATCCCCTAGCCCAATATAAGGAGGGATCTTCATGCCAGTCCAGCAGCCCCTCATCTTTTCATCCTAGAAGGACAAATTTGCCTTCCCATGATGTCACTTCATGACTCGGTTGTTCATAATTTCAATAATAACAACTTCCATCTTATTAGTTAGTTGTTCCCATCCCAACCTTTTTTATTTAAAGATTTGCATGTTCCTTTCTTTCCACAATTCCCAAATAACAATAGATGGAGCAATGATCCAAAGACCTCTATACAAGCAATCCAACTTATAGGCCAAGCTTGGAACATACTCATAATAGAACTTGGAATTGTTGAACTCCATCCAAATTTATTATGTAGCCAGTTCTAGCACTAATGAGAGAAATCATAGGGTAATTATAAGTGGTCCACATTTTCCTCATCCTTTTCACAAAGAGGGAACCTACTTGGACCCTCATATCCCCACTTTCTAAACATGTCGACAGTAAGGACCCTGTTTTGCAGTGCTAGCCAAGAGAACAATCCTACCTTAGGAAGGCAATTCTTATCCCAACATAGTTTTAATGGAATATTACATTTTGGACTTGTTGTTTTCCCATAAGAAGTTTATACCCCTCCTTGGTGTTATAGCTCCCTATTTTGGAGCCATCCCACACCAATTTATCTTGGCCAGGCTGAAAAGTTATAACTCTTGACTCTAGGATTTTGATCAACTCCTCATTTTCACTAGTCGGGATATCAATGTTATCAAAGGATTTCCACCTCCAACTTTTAGCAATGTTGCCCTCCACTTCTTCAATATAATTACTAACATATTTCCCCCACCTTCCTTCCAAGAGGGTTTGGGAATGCTTGAAGTTGGCCATATTGTTGATAACCAGATATCCACCCCAAGAGTCTAACCAAAATAGGGCCTGGTCACCATCTCCCAAATTCCATGTTAGTTTTTTCTATAATAATGCTTCTATAGTCTAACATGAAGTTCCAAATGTGGGAACCTCTTGGGGGGTTTGCAGTTCTAAAGATACTTGTAGAGTTGTTGCTATTCAAGTATTTATGGCAAAGGATTCTGGCCCATTTAAGGTGGGGGAATTTGTTCATTCGCCATATTAATTTCACTCCTAAAGCCTTACGTTGTTCTCTAATATTCTTAATTCCAGCCCCCCCCCCATCCTCCTTAGGCCTGCATACTTTATCCCAAGCCAGCAGTGCCAATTTCTTTTTATCCTCTGATCCTTGCCAGAAGAAATTTCTAAGGAGTTTATTTAGCTTCTCCTTTTTAACTACCGAGAGATCAATGCAAGAGAGTTGGTAAATTGGCATGGCAAAGAGGACTGATTTAATCATGGTAGCCCTACCAGCAGAGGAAAGCTATTTTCCTTTCCAAGATTTCATTTTGTTTTCTATTTTGGTAGCTATATGATCCCAAAGTTTTGAAGATCTATAGCCTTTAGCTAAGGACAATCCCAGGTATTTGCATGGAAGTTCCCCTAGTTTGAATTTCAGAATATTACATATTGCAAATTCTTCACTCCTCTCAGTATTTAAAAAGAAGATTTCAGATTTTTCTGTGTTAATTTCTAGTCTCGAGGCTTTAGTGTAGGAGTCAAGTATTACTTTGAATGATCATACCTCATGTCTATTACTTAGGCCATACAACATTGTATCATCAACAAACTAATGATGAGTGATGGGGTCCAAATCATTAGCTATTCTAATGACTTTAACGGTCTCCCTTTCCCTAGCCCTAGAGATGGATCTACCTAAAGATTTTGCCATGATGATAAAAAAAAGGGGGATATAGGGTCTCCCTACCTCAGTCCTCTAGAAATGCCAAAGAAGCCTTCTGAGGTACCATTCACCAGGATGGATATTCTAGGAGAGGAGATACATTCATAGATAAGGTTAATCCAAGACTTGGCGAAGCCAAAGGCTTCCAAGCATTTACAAAGGAAATGTCAATCCACCTTGTCATAAGCTTTCTTAATATCTAACTTAATAAGCATACTTGAATCCTTGTTTGGTTGGATAGAGTGGATGGCCTCTTGGGCAATGATGACACCATCATAAATAGATCTACTCGGGACAAAACATGTTTGAGCTTCACTAATTAGGAGGGGGAGCAGTTTCTCCAATCTGTTTGCAATAGTTTTGGTGAGTAGCTTATAGATATTATTGCATAAAGCTATTGGTTTGAAATCTTCAAAGTTGTCTACCTTATCATTTTTAGGAATAAGGGTGAAAAAAGCATGATTGGTTTCTTTGAGCATGTTACTTGAATTCCTGACACCCTCTAATGTCGTTGTTACATCATCCCCAATAAAATACCAACATTTATGGAAAAAAGGGCGGTGGGAAGCCATCAGGGCCCGGTGCCTTGTCAAGGTTCATCTGCATTAGTGTTGTTTCCACCTCCTCTTTAGAGAATCTGGCCCCTAGATTCTTGTTTAACTCTTTTGTGACAATTTTAGGTATTTTAGCTAGGATTTCAACTTGAGAACCCAAGTTAGAAACCTCCCAATTATTTAGGATATTCTCATAATACTTTACTACCTCATATGCGATTAGGTTAGGATATTCAGTTATTTGTCCTTCTCTTGTTCTGATTTTAGTTATAATGTTAACTATCCTCCTCTGTCTAGTGCTATTGTGGAAAAACTTAGTATTCCTATCTCCATCACTTAACCACAACTCTCTGGACTTTTGGTGCCATAAAAACTCTTCCTTAGCCAAGATATCATCATAATCCACTAATAAACATTTTTCTTTCAGGAAAAGAGCCTTATCCATCCCTTTTTCCACAACTATCTTATTAAGCACACTTATTTCATCTTCAAGTCTAGCCTTACTCTCAAAAATGTTGCCAAAATAAGTTTCATTCCACCTTAGCAGATTACTCTTAACCACTTTCAGCTTACTAACAACTCCAAAAAGCTTGGATCCCGAGACTTTCGTCTCTTTCCACCATTGCTCAACGTCCCATCACCTTGTCCTCTTTCAGCCACATCAGTTCAAACTTAAAAGGACGCCTTCTGGGTATGGATTCCTCTGTAATAGATAACTGAATGGGATAATGGTTAGAGCCTGAGATAGGAAGGACTTTTGCAGATAGGGAATTAGGGAGGTCGATCAGGCTCCCCCTAAGAAAAAACCTATCTAGTTTTTTCACTGTGACGCTGAAGCCTAACCTTGCGTTGTTCCAAGTGTAAGTGCCCTCTACTGTCTTTTTCTCCATGAGGTTGGTTTTATGGACCCATTCACAAAAGTCTTTCTCTGATTGTGAAATTGTTCTATTCCCTCCCCATTTCTCTTTTGGGTTCAAGATGGCATTAAAGTCTCCCGCAAAGATACAAATCTGGTTAGGGATTGCCTTCACAAATAACTCAAGTTCACTCCAGGTCCTTTTTTTATCCTTATTTTGTATTGGGTCATATACATTTATAAGAAGGAAACTGAGGTTGTTTTTGATACTTTTTACCCAACCACTCATCCAATGTGCTTGACTACTAACTACTTCAAAAGAAACCACTATAGGATCCCAAATTACAACTAGACCCCCTAAAGCTCCATTGGTCAGGTGGCCAACCATCTCCCTGAAACCTAATTTTTTCTTGAAGATCTCAATATCAACTGAATTAAGTTTAGTCTCCTAAATCATTATTATCTCAGAGTTAGTTGTTGTATTGCAGTGTTTTATGATCATTGCTTGATTCCATAAAAAGAGTTTCATGGCTCCTTGGGAAGGTACTTCCCCTTCCCTACATCAAACATAGAGGTTAATTTGACCTAGCCTTCTGCAGGCCCGTCCATATTTCTCAATTTTGATAAAGATTTCCTGCCTCTTCTTTTAATCTGCTTAGCATAGTCCAGGGTTTCCTTACCACATTCGTTATGATCAATCCCAAGGATTTCCTCCCTAAATTCCTTGACCTCCTCATCTGTGTTTCTCAACCCCTCCAACATCTCAGCATCCTTGCTCGACTCATCTCCCTCATCCCCTAATTCCATGATCCCCGCAATTAGGGCTTGTTTCTGAAGGATTAGTTCATCTTCATAAAAAATTTCCTCTATAAACCTATCCCTGAGATCACTTGTGACTTTATTGCAAACCTAGTTGAGTAATGCCTCCTTCTTATCCTCATTTGCATTTCCCCTCTCTGATCGAGGCATCTTATCTCTATCATCTTGCAACTCAGGATGGTCATTTGTCGATTGTTCTACACACAAGCCTCTGGTCCAGTTTTATTATTCTTCCCAACTACCTCCATGGGATTAAAAGGGGAGGGCTCCAGAGTCTCTCTAACCTTCTCCACAACTGAAACTATTCAAATTCTCAACCCTGTTTCCAAACAGCCTTTGAGTATTTTCACCCTTCGAGACTGTATAAGATGAAGGTGGAATCATATTCTCATGAGTAAGGTTCACCAAACCTAGTGACTCAATCCTCGGCTCAGAAATATTGCCATCTACGGTTTCAACCATATTTTTATCTGATAACTTCTTAAATTCTGGTGGAGAAGTAAGGGGAGGGGATAAGGAGTGTTGTTTATCCAACACAAATTCTCCCTCTTCAATCTTAGGGGGGTTTCATAATGGTGACATTCTCAGTGAGCCTAGATGGATCCCCTACATCCCTAGAGCCATTTGACCCATTGGTTGGATAGGCTGTGTTCAAGTTCTCTTTGATAGGGGATTTAGAGGTAGTATTTTTCTTTCTTAAAAGAGAGGAAGGTGGTAACTTGAAGGCAATGCGATCCGACACCGGGCCATCATAAATTTTAGGTTCTATATGATATTTACAGTTGGTTGTTATGAAGACGATTGGTTTAAACTAGGATGTGTTGAAATCCATATTGATAAGCATTTTAAGATCCGAGGATTGACACCAATCCCTTTCTAGGCCTACAAAACCCCCAAGGCAGTCACCGATTTTAAACAGAATTTGGACATGCATGAGTTCAATCGGGAGGTATTTAAATCTAACCCATTTCAACATTTTCTGAAACTCATGTGAGCTAGGACAAAAATTAGGTTGCCAATCTATGAAATTAAAATTAAAGCTTTGATACAAAACATATTCACCGGTTAACAATTCCAGTTTTAATGATTCACTTCTACAATCAACAAAAAGAAAGTCATTAGGGAGGATAGTAATACTTACATGGCCCGCATATTTTTTTTCCATCCAACAAGCAATGGATTCAACGGATTGTTCTTTCCCGCACCATTTAGCAAATAGACCAAACTTTCTGCAGTGATCCCTCAAACCCTTGGCAATTTTTTCGTCAGAGACTTGCAAGAAATTGTCCCGCGGTCTAGGGTTTGCAGCTCCAGATTTGTTTAGTCGCTTTTGTCCTACAGACATGGACAATTTTGAAAATTGCTTTGTCGGGTTAGGGATTATATTTTGGGGCACATGAATCTTTAAGTTATTGTTTGATCTGAAATGAGCATTTCCCCAGGAAGATCAGGATTACCATGGGGATTGGAGAGACCTTGCCCCATAAAAATTCCATCCTTTGATCGGGTCTGAGGCAGACGTTGATGGGAAGAGGGGGTACCAATGGTAGGGTTTCGTCTCTCCCCCAGGGGGATCGAATTGGCACCTGAAGCAAATCTTGGTGTGAAAGAGGATATGGGGGCGATCTAAACCCTATCTCTGAGATTCTTGTAGATGAAATTACCAGAGATATTTCCATGGTCCCCCTTGGTTAGAGCTCGCAATGTCCCTACAGGATTTATTGCTTTAAATATCTTGCCATTCTATAGAATTGTGCCTATTGTTTGCATTTTTTGGAAGCTAATTTTGAGGCCATTGTTCCCTCCCAGGGTTAACCAAACCCGAGTGGGATAACTTAGCAGGGTCTACACCTATGGCAGAGGGAGGATGATGACCCAGAATCTCAAACCTATTCTCAAGGAACCCCACGGGCAGGCGAACTTGGGAGAGGGGTATGCACTCTATGCTGCTTTACTGCAAGATTTCGCATCTTGCGAGCCATAAAATAATTTCTTAAACAAGAATGTTATTAATAATATATATTTTAATGGTACCTTCTTTTGTTTGGAGATTCCATGACCAACAGGTTAATATATTTTAATGGTATATATTTTTTTAAGTTTGGAAAGTGGAAAAGACAAAATTATTAAAAAGGAAAGGATTAGCTATTTTTCCTATTTTTTTAAATGATTACTTTTTCATTAAGTGAAAACCTTATTTTAATTATTTATTCTTTTTAATGAAATTACAAATAATAATTCAAAAGTATTAAAATTCATTTAATTTATAGTTATTTGTCTTATTAAAATTTTAATTATTGTATAATACAAGGGTGTTGCCCCTATGCAACTATTTACTTATTAAAAAAAAAATTAATTATCGTACAATACCTATTTTTTGAATTAGAAATCTATATTTTTTTTATAAGAATATAGTTTAATTTAATCTTCTTTTATTAGAATATTCTATCTTATTTTTTATTAAATTATTATAGTCATCATCTTCTTCTTTTAAGGTTTAATTTACATTTTAGTTAAAATTTTAATTTTAATTATTTTGTCTCATGAAGTTACAAATAATAATTTTACAAGATAATAGAATTAATTTAATTTATAGATGTCTTATTAGATTTTAATTTATTGTAGCATAATTATATTTAAATTTTTATTTGTATATTTTTCTCTACTTATTCTCTCTCTAACTCATAATCTCTCTCTCTCTCTCTCTCTCTCTCTCTCTCTCTCTCTCTCTCTCTGTATATATATATATATATATATATATATATATATATATATATATATATATATATCCCACTATCTATCTCTTTATCATTACCTATCTCTTGTTCATCTTCCAATATATGTCTCTCTTAGGTCTATCTCCCCATATTTATCTCCCTTTCCCTTCATATCTATTTGTCTATCTCTATTTCTCTCTAAATATCTATATATATCTTTATCTCTCCATATTCCTCTATATACCTCTTTATCTCCCTATCTTTATATGTTTATCTCTCACTCTACACCTCTTTGTCTCTCTACCTATTTTATTCTATTCCTCTCTCACTCTATCTTCTTTTCTACCTCTTTCTCTCACCGCTCTATCTATATAGATGTCTCCCTCTATATATCCATCTCTCTCTCCATATCCTTCCTTTTAAACCTCAAATTTCATATTGATTTTCCTCTCTCTCTCTCTCTCTCTCTCTCTCTCTCTCTCTCTCTCTCTCTCTCTCTCTCTCTCTCTCTCTCTCTCTCTCTCTCTCTCTCTCTCTCTCTCTCTCTCTCTATATATATATATATATATATATAGCTTCCACATCTATCTAATCCTATCTATTCTCTCTCTTTTTTCCATGCACATCTCTCTCCTTTTCTCCATCTTTCTCTCCTCTTTCTCCATCTTCGTATTCATCTCATCTCCATCTCTATCCATATCTCTATATTTATCTCTTTACCTCTCTCTCTCATTCTCTCTTGCCCCCCCCCCCCCAACACCCCGACCCCCCTCTACCTCTCTCTCCCTCTCACTTGATTGCAAACATAATATGAACCTGTTGGTCATGGAACTTGATTATCTTCCTAATTGATTTTTTTTGTTTCTATTATAGTGGGAACCTTGTAAGAGGATGCAAAGTGGATTTGAAAGTATCACTTCTACATTGAGACCTATGTTGCACAAGAAACATTGTTTTCTAAATTTGGCTTACCAATTGATCTCATGTACTACACAAATTTATGCAAAAAAATTGACCAAATTTAGTCCTAATTGACATTCTACACCTCTTCGGCATACCCATTGCACACTAAGGTGCAATTGCTAGTTTTATTTATTGGTAATAATTTTATCTCTAAACCAAGCATGTACAAAATTCCTTAAAGGTGTTTAATTATTTCATCATCAAACACGATCTTAGTTATCTACCACATCTAGTTATATTGAAGAATATATTGTCAACCAATCATACCTTTCTACCAACAATGTTTGCATACTCATTAAAAAAATCCCTATGGGGAGTCATGTGAAAGGAAGCTTTAGAGTTAACTATTTGTGTATCTATAACAAGGACTAGAAAACACACCACTAACATCATTTTAAGGGGATCTTAAATTTAAATCATGAATGGACCCTTTCTTTCATTTCTTCTTCTCATTTTAGTCATATTATGTGACCCTTTTTTATCACATTTCTAACATTTAACCTTGGATTTACCAAGAGATTTTTATCTTCCTTTTGTTTTGAACCTTCCTTCAATTTTATTGTTATTTCCCTTATTTGTTATACCCCTAACAACTAATGTATATTTTAAAAAAATGAATTTTCATTCCTCAAGTCCTCAAAGAGTGATGGACTAACCACCTGCTCAACTTTAATCCTTTATAAGATTCATTCTATTTGAAATTGATTAGTATGTTATTTTTATTACATAAGCATAAAAAAATTCATTTATATCTCCCTCTCTACTCTTTCATGTGACAAAAAGGAAGGGGTTTGATGTGACATTTCTCATTTTTCCAACGATGGCATGGCATCATTTATTATATTTTGTGTTAAAGGATTAATAGAAAATGACTCATAGTAAAGGTGTTTAAATGATATAAAAGGCACTCCTTTCTCTCATCCCATACCTTTTTAAAAGGTAAATCTATAAGAAATATTCTTGTTTTTCTTGATTATTAGAGCAGACAAATTAAACAAATAAAATGTACTTTGATTTTATTTATAATCAAGGTATTATTTCATTTTAGGTCTACGTTTTAAATATCTTGCACATAATACCTTTATATTGAGCTCAAATGCCATAGAGGTGACACTCTTTTAGGCATCACTCTTATTGGTACCTTATTATTGTATACAAAAAATTTCCACAATCCATGAAATTATGTATTATTGCATTTAGATTTGATTGTGTATTAATTTTTGCATCTATTTTTTTCTAGATGAAAAATTTAACACACAATTAAATCTAGAAGCAATAATACATAACCTTAAACTATTTCCCAACCTCCTCTTTCTATGACACTACTTGTGTTGCATCCTCTCATCCTTCTTCCCACTTATCCTACCACTCCCCCTTTCATGATTTTTTAAACATGTTTCTTCTCAAAAAATTCTATATCAAATGACATCACACATGAGAAAAACACTTGTCATGAGTTATCTTCCCTATTGCCATGAATTTGTTAACAACAATAATTGTTAGTTATATTTTATCTTGTTGGAGTTGATAGCTAGCCCCACGTCTCCCAAAAATCACTTGCAGCCAAAATTCCTATCACATCTAAAGAGAAAAAGCCATGATTGATGTTTTGTAACCTTGAGAGAGATTGGTCCAAAGATGAGCTTGATATTGAGATTAACTTATAAATGAATTGAATTGATTACAATGAATGATTATAAAAGCATAAAAATAAGAACCCTAGAAAAAAACCTTAGGGGAGGATTGATTTAGATCATGGCAAGTGTCTTAATCATATGACTTGAGACAAATTGAACTATAATTAGTTCAATCTAATAATGGAAAAGCACTCTTGTGTTTAGCTTAAGTGTATTAAAGTAATAAGTGACCCGAGCAATTAATTACTAAGGTGTTCTCCTAATTACTCCAACACGTCCAAGGTAATTTTAGGGCGTGATAATCACCCACAGGTATTAGAAGGATCCTCAAGCAAAATTAGAAGTGAAAAGTTCAACCATTTATTTCAATTTTTTATTTTCTACCAATCATGTCAAAAACATCAATATCCTTAAGTGACATAAGGGAAATTTTAGAATTACACAACAACTTTGGAACTAGATGGAAATGTTTTGTAACTCCCGCCAAAATACCCTAGAGAAATAAAGCTAACTAACATGCAAATAGAGATATTTTTTTTTAAAACAACAACTAATGCAACACATATAACCAAGTACTCATATACAACTACATCCATCAACATGATTTACGCATATCCATCGTGAACATGAACATAAAAGTACCATCATAATACTCATTACGCAAGCGAAATTAAACACGACTTAACATCTAAACATCCATAGGGTATCTCAACGTCATCACTCATATACCTCTATAAGAAATAACAATATAACCACTACCATTATCCAATGCATAATAAAAACAACTATCATTTACTCTTTTCATGCATATATATATGATGAATGCAAAATATTTCATTTCACTACCCATTTATTCTTAAGTTTATTTTAGAGTACCAATATCAAATGTTCCTAATCCCATTTACTTAATCATTAATTAACACCCTTATTTCCTTCCAACATGACCTGCCATATTAATTACCAATTCAAATCCTAACATAATGATCATCCACATAATACTAAATACACATCGATAAACCAATACATTATTTCTATAAACTAATCAATATCCAAGATACCTCATGATACAACAATATGTCCTCTTACAATAGTCATAACCTCATCCTCATCCTAATACATCAACTATTAATACATAAACATTTCCATTTTCATCTAGGAGCATAGCTCTCAAGTACGAGTATAAAGATCTCATAAAGTCCACAATACAATGTTATATAAATCACATACATCCATCTGCTATAATATCCAACCATAAGCTGAAGAGAATATAATCCACATCCACGCATAAGAGCATCCAACGAAGAATATCCCAATGGAATAAGGCATCAAACCACCCGACCATGTGGAACCAAAGGAACCACCCCTCGTGCTAGGAGATGACACAAGGTCTCACTCACACTCTAGACCTAGGTTGACACCTAACAACCAAAGGATACTACACAAGAACATCACCACCAAATAGTCACATTTTAAAATGCACTACAAGGCTAAACATAAAACATAGGAAACTCTCAAATGTGTATCAACCAATCAAGGCATAAGGATCATGGACACATGTAAGGGAAGAGTGTCATCACATGCTATGCTCACATAGAAGGGGAAAAGTCACACCCTGATAAAACATGTGGAGCTTGTGTTAGGTGAAAAATGATGATGACAAACTATTGCAAAAACACAAAGATCCAACCACAAATAATTCTAGCTCTACAATAAAAACATTCACCATACACCAATGAAGAAACCTAAGAACATACAAATTAACAAATTGAAACAATAATACCATTTGTATGCCAAGTAGGGTTTGAGCTCCATTGTCTCCTATCTCCATTGATCTAGTTTGATATATTTGCTCTCAAATTTTGTATACGCACAAGAGCTCAACAAAGAATGGATTGTGGTTGTAAAGTCACTCGATTGCATAAAGATTGTTGGATTAGATTAGGATTTCTTATTAGTCTTTATAAGGATGAAAGAATCCTCTTGTATAGAAGGCACTTTAGAAAATGGAGGGATAAGATTGAGAGGTGAAAGAAATAAATGGTTGGCTAGGATTTGTTAAATTCTATGAGAGGCAAGAATTGAGCCAGGATCTGATGTCGGTCATAGATTACATGCAACTCCAAGCAACGGATGATCGAAGATCAAAATAGCTGAATGAAGATAAATCTGATATGAGAGAAAAATAGAGATAAAGAAGAGAATTTAGAGAAGACTCTCACCGAGCTATCACTTAACTTGTGAAGGTGAGAGTATATTGCTTATTATATAGAAAAATAATAACATATACAACCAAGAGGTGCATTAACTCCCACCTACATAAAAAGTGGGAGGTTTTACCTACTACCCCATAAAAGGTGGGAGGTTTTTACCTACTTGGTAAATGTCAAAACATGTGGCATAACCTCCTTACATGAAAACAAAAAAGGAGTTATAAGAGGTGGCACATAAGGCCAAAAGAGGGTGAGAAACCCAACTACCCCATAACCCACTTAGGAAATGACAAAATAGTGGTTATGAGAGGTGGCACAACAAGCCAAAAGAGGGTGTGTAACTCAACTACCCATGTGAGGTGGAGAGTTACACATGTAGCTAATGTATTCCACCACGTGTCCTCATATTAACCACACCTAATAACCTAAGCAAGCTTAATAATATATGTGTAGGAAAAATAAATACCCCCTAACATAAGGAAAATAAAAAAACCTACACTAACACCCCCCCTTAAGCATAGCTTAGGTGGGTGAAAAGATGGGTCCCGGCAAATGAGGCCATGTTAGGTACCCATGTACATAAATATCCCCCCCAAAAGAAGAAGCCCCCCCATAAGAGGAATAGACCCCCCTAAATAGAGAGAGAAAGAATGAAGGAATAAGAAGCCCCTCTTGAAGTAGACACCTTTTGCATCCCAAGCAAAGATTGCAAATGAAGGAACTTGCTTTCAGTGAAAGGTTTGGTGAAGATGTCCGCAGTTTGCTCCGATGTAGAACAATACTTAAGATCAATGATGCCTTCCTGAATGAGCTCCTGAATATAGTGCATATGTATCTCAATGTGTGATTCCTTTCCAAGGAATTGAACTCTTCTTGCATTGCAGCATCCCACTCAAGAACACCTAAAGCTTCTCGAAAGGACTGTGGATCAGAAGCTGAAGCAATGAAGAGATGTGGAGCTTGCTGAAATTGTGACCTCAAGCCAATCTCCTGCTGACTCAAAAGTTTGTCGAGCCCACAGAGGCACTGAAGCTGGAGAGTCTAGGGGAGAATCATCAACCTCTGAAGGATGACTATGAAAAGAATGTGAATCCTCACCATCACTGTCACCATTTGAAGTGGAGGAAGAAGACTCCTGAACAGGATTAGGAGGATTAAGATCCTCAGAAGAACTATCAACATCATGCAATGTCTCCAATGTGATAGTGGAAGGAGAAGTGTTATGAGAAGAAATAGAAGAACTCTCCTCAAAACGAACGCTCCTCTCAATGAACAACTCATGTGTAGAGGGATGGAGAAGTCTATACCCTTTGACATCATCTGGATACCCAACAAATATGCAAGGCTTACTCTGCGGATCCATAGCCTTGCATTTTTTAGTTGGAATGTGGGCCCATGCAAGAGAACCAAACACTCTAAAGTGTTTAACTGTGGGTTTTCGACCAGTCCAAGCTTGAAAGGGAGTTACCCCCTTCACAGCTTTATGAGGAACTCGGTTCTGGATGTAACATGCACAGTTGATGGCCTCTGCCCAATACTGAGGTGCCAAAGACTTGGAGTGAATCATACAATTAGCCATCTCCTTCAAGGACCTATTCTTTCATTCTGCTACACCATTTTGTTGAGGACTGTATGGAACTATGTGCTGCATGTTGATACCTTCTGAAGCACAAAACTGTTCAAACTGATTATTAACATATTCACCCCCATTATTTGTACGCAGAATCTTGATGAACTTCCCAGATTGTTTCTCTGCAAAGGCTTTGAAATATATAAAATTTTCAAAGACTTCAGACTTTTGTTTGAGAAAGTAAACCCATGTATATCTGGAAAAGTCGTCAATAAATGTCAAGACATATCTAGCCTTGTTGAAGGATGGTTGTGGAAATGGTCCTGCCAAGTCACTATGTACCAACTCCAATAGTTGTGTAGCTCTCCAAGCTTTACCTTTATCATACTTCTCCTCTGGATGCTTACCAAGAATGCACCCCTGGCAAACTCCATCAGAAAATCGAATAGAAGGCAACCCTGAAACCATTTCTTGTTGACTGAGTTGTTGCAAGTAACGATAGTTCAAGTGGCCAAACCGTTGATGCCACAAACAACTCACCTCATCTGCATGAGTGAGTAAAACTGTCGAAGGAGAGTCAGGAACAAAGTGAGAAAACTGATGTAATCTAGAATGATGATCTGCTTTTCCCACAGCAACAGTAGACCCATTATGCATTTCGCTGATTACCACAGCATCTAGTGTGAACTCAACTCGCTTGCCAGAACCAGTGTGAGTGATCCAATAAACAGATAGGAGATTAGTTGATAAAGATGGAACAGAAAGGACATCTTGAAATGTTCCTTCACCCACATCAACAGACCCTCTCCCATGCACTTCAACAGGAGTGTCATCACCCATTAGGATGGAAGGCATAGAACATGGCTCTAAAGATGTGAAATCATCTTCTGAAGAAGCCATGTGGTGTGAAGCACCTGAGTCAATTATCCAAGAATTTGGTTGTGAAGCAATAGCAACTAGGGCCTTACCCTTTCCTTTCCCCTTACTCTTATCTATGTCCTTAGAAGATCCTTCTGATGAACTTTGTTTGACTGAATCAGGAACCTTGATATTATTCTTTTCAAGAAGATTTGAAAGGTGATCAATTTGTTTCTTTAAACACTTATGTTCATCATGACCAGGCCTCTTACAATAAGAACACTCGACCTTCTCCTTCTTAGGTTGTTCACCTTTTGATGAAGAGGTCTCATTGTCTGCTTTTGAAGTAGCAGATTTCTGATCTTTCTTCTTCTCTCCTTGGTTCTTTTGTTTCTTATCTTGCTTACTAGACCCTTTTTGTTCTTTTGTGCCTTGATTTACAACTAAGGCATGTGACTTAGAGGGCTTTATTGTACCCATTTGAACCAATTTGTCCTGCTCCCTAGTGAGTTCTGCAGTAAAATCATCTAAAGAAGGCATTTTGAATGTGGTACCTAGGGCACATTTGGTAGCATAGAATGTAGAAACAAACACTGAATAGTTAGGACCAAGCTTAGAAAGAATACTCAATATCAGTTGCTTATCATCTTTCTTAGTTCCACACTGTTCCAACTGCAATCTTATAG
Source organism: Cryptomeria japonica (assembly GCF_030272615.1). NCBI lineage: Eukaryota > Viridiplantae > Streptophyta > Pinopsida > Cupressales > Cupressaceae > Cryptomeria > Cryptomeria japonica. The sequence continues at coordinate 165,822,399 of NC_081413.1, forward strand.
ACTTAAGTTTAGTGAAGAAGTCTTTTATAGTATCAAAATTGGTTGGATTCAACCCTATGAGTTCATTCTCCAATTGATGACCTCTTAGTTCATCCTGCTTACCAAAGAGGTTTCCCAAAGTAGTCCATACTGCATTTGGTGTAGTAGCAAATTCAATGTGAAAAAGAAGGTTAGGAGAGACTGACATGCACAATGTACCAAAAACTTCATCACATTTATTAAACCATTTAATCTTTTCTGCAGCATCTTGAGGTTCAGTTTCAAGTCCCATAGTAACACGATGATATCCATGTCTTTTCAGATATATTATCATCTTAGATTTCCATTCAAAGTAATTATATGGTGTTAAAAGTGGAACTATAGATGCATCCATGATAGTAGAAAAGAAGATTGCAAAGAGTCAAGAAGAGTGCAAGAAAGAAGACACAAGAGACACCCCCCCTTTTCACTAGTCTTTGAAATCACCCCCCCCAAATATTACAAGGTTGGCACTTCATAATTAGTGCATTTACAAGGCTTTTATCAGATTACAATGCTTTCTAAGGCTTTAATGGCCAAAATAGAAAGTTTAAATACATATAAATTTAACACAAAATCTGAAAAAATTAGCCTTATAGCTGCTCAATGTATCTTAATACCTTTCCAACAACTATTCGTTTTTGTAAAATAGAGTTGTGAGAAGAAAGATATGATCTATAGAAGGAAAAAAAAAAACATGCAGCTGATTCAACCTGCAATATCTAACAAAGAAGGGTAGAATATTTCAATAAGACCTACAATTATGAAGAGTGCTCATTTCCAGCTTTCTGTCAAGTACTCATTTGCAAAAAACTGACACCCGAGGCAAAAGTTATGCAACTTTTAAGAAAGGTTGCTGAATTTCCCTGATATAAAAACGGCTTAAGCCTTGTTGAAACTCGATTTCTGCAAAAAATATTAATTTTTTAGAAAAACCCTCCAAAACCCAAAAGTTTTTCGATGCTGGGAACAAAACCTAGAAATCTTTTTTTCTAAGAATGAACGGAGGTTAGAACACTAGGGCCGAAATAAAAACAACTCTAGTAAAATATTTCACTCTGATTTTTTTTACTGTGTTCTCCAAACTCTGAATTTGGTGAAATAAAAGTCACTTATGATTTTCACAAGCCTTCTAGACACTCTGGAAATGCTAAAGAAGCCTCCAATATTACCAAAAATGCTGCAATCACCCAGATCTCAAAGAACACATATATAAAACTAGATTTAACTAGAAGCTTATTTTCCTTTAAACTGTTCTGATTCTCTAGATCACACGAAAATGTAGGAGAAGAGCATACTTGGTTTTTAAGAAAAATATTAGCTATCTAGCAATCTCAAATCTCTCAAATAAATCAGAAAAGCAATGAGTTATACCAGACAACACGGCTCTGATACCATGTTAAATTCTGTGAGAAGCAAGAATCGAGCCAGGATCTGATGTCGGTCATAGATCACATGCAACTCCAAGCAACGGATGATCGAAGATCAAAATAGCTGAATGAAGATAAATCTGATATGAGAGAAAAATAGAGATAAAGAAGAGAATTTAGAGAAGACTCTCACCGAGCTATCACTTAATTTGTGAAGGTGAGAGTATATTGCTTATTATATAGAAAAATAATAGCATATACAACCAAGAGATGCATTAACTCCCACCTCCATAAAAAGTGGGAGGTTTTACCTACTACCCCATAAAAGGTGGGAGGTTTTTACCTACTTGGTAAATGTCAAAACATGTGGCATAACCTCCTTACATGAAAACAAAAAAGGAGTTATAAGAGGTGGCACATAAGGCCAAAAGAGGGTGAGAAACCCAACTACCCCATAACCCACTTAGGAAATGACAAAATAGTGGTTATGAGAGGTGGCACAACAAGCCAAAAGAGGGCGTGTAACTCAACTACCCATGTGAGGTGGAGAGTTACACATGTAGCTAATGTATTCTGCCACGTGTCCTCATATTAACCACACCTAATAACCTAAGCAAGCTTAATAATATATGTGTAGGAAAAATAAATACCCCCTAACATAAGGAAAATAAAAAAACCTACACTAACAGGATTAAAGGGTAGGTAGAAGAAATAATAAAATGTGAAGGGGGTAGGTAGAGGAAAATTAAGAGATAAATGACATGTGTCATGAAGAGAAAAAGCTAATGAATTAATTAAATATTTAATTAATAGAGGAAGTGAGACCAATTAAATAAATAAAATATTTATTTAATTTAGGGAAAAGATAATTTAAATTAAAAAAATGGTTATTTAAATAAGGAAAGGCTAGAAGAGGGTAAGTGAATTAATTAAATAAATAAAAATCTATTTAATTAATAGAAGGCTTAGGATAAAATAATTAAATAAATAAAATATTTATTTAATCTAGGACAATTTTAGGTGTCTACAGAGCCATCTCAACCTATGAGAGAATCAAGGGAGTTTGGCTTATTGTCTCCACGGTCTTCCCAAGTTCATCCCGAGTCTCCACTCAAGGGCCATGAGGTGGGGCACCGATATCATTTTTTTTTTCAGTACACTAGGGGTATCCCCATGACCCAACCCAATGAACCAACCAGCCTTACCTTGGGCTTATAGGGCACAAATATCAATTATTATCTTAGTAGGTGAGTCAGAATTACCCATCTCGCTAATTAACTATTATTTTTATCACCTAATTACAACAAGAAAACCCCCAACGTGTTCCTGGTGGTCTAGACTTCAAGCATCCTTACAAGGAACCTCTTGACAACCTATTCTCTCTTGACCCCAACCATCACGTGGAAACCCACTCTCCCTAGTCATGAGCCAAGACCTTAGAGTAAACTCAAATAACATAGAACAACAAAGAGGCTCACAAGAAATGAATCCACATTTACCATCAATCATGCACACATACAAATCTAAAACATAATTAAAACCATAAAGCCAACATATCAATCAAGAGCCTCATAAAATCCATAAACCTAAACATAAGGCAAGGCAAGAATCCTATTGCACAACCAAATCCCCTCTACAGCGAGGCACTAGTCCTCTCGCTAGAGCCATCAAGAAAACCTCTGCAACAAGGAAGCAACATATCTCGTTGGAGCAATCTCATTTTAACACACACCATCCTCAATGACAAGGCATTATTCCTCTTTTTGGAGCTCATAGAATACAAATAGCCAAAATATGAGCAATAAACAAACCTGAGAACCTCAAGGATATCATAAAAAGCCTTTGGTACAAAGCCAAATTTAGAAAAATCGATCGCAAACTAACAAAATTATCAAAAACCACTGAAAAGGTAGAATGACGCATTTGACCCATTATGTGGTGCATTTGACACACATTCTAGCGCATTCAACCAATAAAGTGGTGCATACAACACATCTTATGGCACACTTGAAACAAAGTCAAGAAATTCTGAAAATGGAAACATAAACTTACTACTAGCTTAGAAAAATCGCTAAGGCTCGAAATCAACTCTAAGACAAGTCTGATGGGCACACAAAAGCCACTTAAAACTAAGGACTTAACAAATAATCACAATGGAAAACCAATCATGGGAAAATGACTTCATCAAATATGAACACAACTCCCAACTATATACAGGAGCTAACCAACATAGAGAGAACCACAGAGAAAACTTCCAAGGAAATGAAAATTCAACAAAAGGATTGGCAAGCATTCCAAAAGACAATCAACAAATCTTTCTCTCTCATACAACAATCATTACAAGATGCTTTCCGACAATACATAGAACATAGAAGCAAAGAAAACCATTCACGACAATAGCCCAAACAGTAATAAAAATACATATTGCATTGTTTCCCCAAATCACAATAATGTAACTTGATAAATATATCTATATATACCATTCACAACTTTTTCCCCAAATGACCCACATCTTGCTCTACACAAGCACAAAGTAGACAATTCTTTTCGGAAATGAAATACACAGAGGAATGAAATGAAACCAACTTGGAAACAATAGAAGTTGTGATCAAGAGAATTAGATGAAGAGTCAAGTCCACAACCAGCATAGCCAAAAACCAACTCAAGCAAAGCCAAAATCCTCAATCACACAGAAATTTCTCCTGAAAGCCAACCCAGGCAAATGTACAAAAAAAATAATAAATAAAAAATTGAATTCAAAACTATAGAAAAATCTCCACCAATCAAAATATTCCAATAAACCATATTAATTACCTACCACGCAGAGATACGTGGTAAATAATATAAAATAGTATTATTTACTTACCCCCACAAATTGACCAATAGAATAATAGGGTAGGTAAATTTTTTAATTCTTATTTACCCAATTAGTAACAAGAGAATATAATAAAATAAAATAATATATTATCCATTAACAAGTAAATAATAACCAAAGCCCAATTATATAACTCAAGGCAACATAAATAAATGCCACAAATAAATATAAAATCATGATCAACATTAGAAATAACATTTAAACAAATAAACAATAAATAAATAAATATCAAATAAACATTAGATCGACTAAAAAAATATTAAAACACTAAATAAATATTAATCGAACAATAATAATAAATCACTCAATAAAATGTCAAAGCTAAATATTAAATTTATTTATTTAAACTATACGAAACAATCATAAATTAATTGACCAATCAAATACCCACAACACCTCGAGACAACCACATCACAAAATACTAACACAATGACTTGTGCCAAAACACTCAAACTGACATTGATGACAACTTAAGCCTAGAGTGTGTAGAGGAAACTCATGCCATCTCCAACAACTTGCCATTGGGATAAAGACACACTCAGACCTGTGAAGCCAAGTGGAGTCGATGTCTAGTACCCGCAATCTTGCAACCACCAATAACCATGACACAACATATACAATAACATATATCATAGATAATAAGGCAAGTGATAGTGAATCACAATGCCATATCATGCTCGCAATGAGTGGTATGACATCGTCCCTATCATGAAGACACTAGAAGACAATCATGATCATTATAACATTAATTCAATCATCATCATAATCATGGAATATGGTTATCATAATCAAGATTCCATCATAATCTCATAAAAAATATGAATCAGCCAATGATAATAAGTTCATAAAGATCATCAAATGTATATCCATCAAGTCATAATAGTCTATGATACATCAATCATCCATAGAGTCATCATATGTCAAATGTCCATATAAATGTCTAACATCATCCACAAGCATCTGAAATATAAATTAAAACATCACATAAGAGTCTAATCAAGTCTATCGATGCATAAATCAAAAGATAAGTCAAGGAGGGACACTACATTTTCAAAAGCACCATAATATTTTAAATGCTACCAATACATTTTCATAGCATCCTACTGTATAAAAGTGGTAGTTTCATCTTATGGACAAAATTGATAGTTTTAAAGTGTTGGTCATCTTTTGCTTTTATCACATGGATCATTCCTAGTCTTTTCTAGATCCTTACACATTGCACATCCCTTCTTAGAGAGACTTTGGTCCCCCAAAGGTTATTCGAATAATAAGAGGGGAAATATTTCTCATCACCTTGCTAATTTTAGATGTTGTCCTTTAAGTCCTACTTTATGAGTTTTTGAACTATGAATGTAGTTCCTTATTTTATTTTGTAGTGTTACATCCTCTATAATCATAGTTGGGTTACCAAAACTAAGTCGTCTAAATAAGGTAGCACTTATTCCTTTTTTCAATCATATATTTAAGGGTCATAAAAATAAAAATATTCACAGATTTTATGAATGAATGTATCTTCATAATAGATGGAAAATCAAGTATAAAAGCATTCTCAATTATAACCTCCAACACTATGAATGGATCACATTAAAACAATTTCATTTTGACACATCCTTGCAATCTTTCCCTTCCCAGAGACAATCACACCTAATGTAATGCCCCACAAAGGAACCTTATAGGATAAGAGAAAATTACACATATAATGCATGGAATTTTTTTTTTGTTGAAGTAATTAAGTTTAACCATGCATAACAAATACAAGTATAATGCTCAAACCTCAAGATATGATCAAACTGTCGATAACTGACAATGCACATGTAGAACACTAAATAATTGAAACTCAAAAAGAATAAGGAGACAGGTCTCCCTAACCTTACAAAAATCTGAAAGAGGTGACTAGGACCATGCAAGACCACCCTCAAACTTGCAAGACTCAAATCAGTAAACAAGACCAATTACTAAGTCCTAAGTGTCATGGATGTGCTTTGACAAAAAACTAGTTGCAATGGACACCACTAACACCATATAAACCTAAACAAAACTTAATAAAACCACCCGTAAGGGTTACTTGGCATCGTTACCTTCGCAGCACATCCTCTACGAACTAAACAATGTAAGACAATTTTTAGAAACCTACACAAGTGTCCAAGGGCAGTTGTCAAGCATCTACGCAAGTGTCTAATGACAATTTTGGGAATATGCAAAGTGTCCTGAGAGGTCACTAGCATGTCATGAAATTTTACATGACCTACACAAGTGTCTTTGGGACACACTAGCATCTTTCAAATTGGTGAACTTGTGTTGTCGTACCCTGAGATGCACATTCGTACGGATCAATGAGCTTCATGGATGGATAGTTTGACGTCTCAGATACCCCAAACCCTTTGTTGAATTCAAATTATCTCTATGACACCCTAAATAAGAGAATTCAATTAAAAGGTACAAAATTGAGACAAGATGAGTGACATTGAGTCACCAAATTGCTCCTACAAGACAAGGCAGAGTCTAGGTGGACTCAAAATGCCACTGATTCATCCAAAACTCCCTAAACCATTACAAACACAATTAAGGGAGTATAATAAAACTATAAACCACAATTGAACCCTAATGAAACCTATCGAAATGTCTTAAATGAGCATGGATTGGCTCCAAATAGCACAAACCACTCTAAATTAGTCGAGAACTCATGACCAATCAAGGAGATGACTAAATCAACCTCTGAAACTATTTAGAACTTGTCTCAATTCATTTTAAAGCACTAATGGAATTGTTCCTATGATATCATCATGATACATCAATAATTGAGAAGCATACAAGATCATGCTTGTGGTTGTTTCCAACATAGGTCCATGTAAAGAATTACACTTATCCAAATCAGTTAAATGAATCTCCTCATGAAGTGTTCTAAATACATATCATCAATTATTACAATGGTTGATACAATTTACAATGATTACAACTAGCAAGAAGGCAAAGAAGTAGAAGGAATATCTTTTGGGGAAGGAGGAAGAACTATCTGAACCACTCATGATCCAAGTGCTTCAATTCCAAATGGTGGTTGGCAACGTCGGTCGAACATGTGGTACCCTCAAGTCCACCCCACCATGCTCATGGAGATAGCCACATGACCCGTATAATCACACAAGCATGCAAGAGGAGTAATAGGCTCCTACAAGAGAAAACATGGAGAAACACTCAATATGAAGTAACACTCAACTGAGCATATCAACAATGTTAGAATCATAATGCCACAACAAGGTTGGAGCACCAAAAATGCATCACTTACAACATAGAGAAACAACCAAATAAGAATAGATTCTCGAGCAATAATAAGCAACATCAAAAGGGGATGAAGCATCCTCAATCAGTAACAATGAAGTCAAGGGAGGCACCATCAAGAGCAATATCAACATTACCATTCAACATATGCCACAATGAGATAACCAAATTTCTAAACAACAATAATTCCATAGGGAACTACTTACATCTATAGGGCTAGGTGCATGGAGAAAAAGAGCAAGGAGTGTCATCGCATAACTCGAAGGGATGGCTCATACGGGATTGAGTAGTCCTCTCATATAAATGAGGAGACCTAATCATTCCAGATCAACACTCCACAAATGACCAGGCCTTCCCAACTCATCCTTAGTCTATACGAGCACTCAAGGCATGAGATGAACATCCATTTATCTTATTTAATGTTTAACCCATCCCAAGTTTTATTTAATATTTTCACATGATTACTAAAATACCTAATAAGTTACCTTGGTGGCCCCTTTGTACCTCAATCCCTAGTAGACACCACTCGCATAATTGGCCCTATTACCTACCCTAGGCTCAATGAAATCCAAAACAAAACCCAAGACATCTCAATACACATCAAATAGTCACAATTACAATGCCATTTTCACATACAAACATGGCATACTCAATTAGTCATTATGCCAAGATAACAAATCCAAATTGATCCCACAATGAAATTTATAGATATAATATTATGATTCCATATTATAAAATTATACTCAAAGCATCAAATTCCAATTTTCATCCAATTCAAGTTTTGGACCAAATCCAGTCATGGAGGTCACCCACCATTGATGGACCTCCAAAAAGCTTCAAAATTCAAACTTCACCAATCAAAATTTTGAGAAAACTCATTGATCTACAACTACACAACACTCCAAAAAAGTAATTAAATAATCATTTCACCCATGTATAAAAAAAATGGGCAAAGTTTCCCCATATAAACTCACAATTTTAAAATTACGAACATGGAATTCAATTGAATAAATAAAATACCAAATTTGAACGATGGAGAGGTTTTAAATCATTCCATGGACACTCAAATTGAAAAACAAATGATAAATCGAGATCCATACCTTCAAACTTGGAGAAACTTTATAATGAAAGTGAGATCCACACATACCAAAATAGCCTATGAAATTGGGACAACTTGTAGAGATCACCAACACGAATCCTTTGAGTCTCTACCCACAAAATCCTACCAAAGCAATCTCCCAATTTCATCAAATAAAAAATGGCCATGTAGGGTTTGAGAGCAAAAGTTGTGAAAAATAGACTAAGCGTTGATAATGAGCTCAAATAACAAATTATAAACTCGATTTTTGAATGAGAAATGAAATAATAATAAAAACCTTTAAACTAAATATCAATTAAATCCCTAAGATGACCCTTGAGATAAAATCATGCAATCCACATTAAATCGAATACATATAAGCTATTTACACAATTAGATATTAAATTGCTACTATAGTATTTAAATATCATTAATATAAATATTATAATAGGTACAATTTTACAACCAACTATGCACAAACAATCATTACAATTCTTACACAAATATGTGTTAGGGTGATCAGACATTACCAAAATGGTAAACAGAGGTGTAAATGAATGAAATTAAGAAAAATAATCCATAATAAGAATGATGGTGGCTAGGTAATATTAATGACTAGTGTGATATATCTTGTAATCACAATAAAAAATACGGGCACACTCAAACCTATGGAGTTAGGTAGAGTCAATGCCTTGTACCTATAGTCACTAAAACATTCACACACACACACACACACACACACACACACACACACATGTATATGTATACATGTACATGTACATGCATATGTGTATGTATATACATATAAACATACACACACATACACATACACATACACATATGTATATGTATATATTTATAGTCAATGTCTTGTACCTATAGTCACTAAAACATTCACACACACACACACACACACACACACACACACACATATATATATGTATGTATGTGTATATGTGCATGTGCGTGCATGTGTATGTATACATATATACATGTATATATATGTATGTATACATATATACATGTATATATATGTATGTATACATATATACATATGTATACATGTATATATGTATACATGACATGTATATATACATGTACATATATACATATATGTATATGTACACACAAACATGTATATATATGTATGCGTATGTTATATATATATGTCTGTGTGTGTGTGTGTGTTATATGTATGTATGTATGCATGTATGTATATATATACATATACATACATACATATAACATACACATACATACATACATACATATATATAACATATGTATGTATGTATATCTATCTATATATATGCATGTATGTATATATAGATACATATATATCTATATATGTATATATATATGTATGCATGTATGTATATATACATATACATATAATATGTATATGTATATATATGTATGTGTATATATATATACATATAATATGTATATGTATATATATGTATGTGTATATATATATATATACACATACATATATATACATATACATATTATATGTATATGTATATATATGTATGTGTATATATAGATAGATATATATACATACATACATGCATACATATATATATATATATAGATATATATGTATCTATATATACATACATGCATGCATACATACATACATATGTATGTATACACACACACATATATGTATATGTATATGTGTGTATATATACATATATATATACATATACACATACACATGTGTGTATGTATATATGTATATGTACACACACATACAAATTAACAATTATATGCAAATACAAACACAAAAGATGAAGAAAAATACAAACACAAAAGATGAAGAAAAATACATAACACATAGATTTAACATGGTTCACCCAAGATGGACTACATCCACAAAACACAACTATCCAATCTTTTCTTATTATCTAGTAAATTAGTACAACACCATTACATTGCCTTTTTTTCATTCCAACCACTTATAACATACAATTTTTAAGGTGAGGATACATTACGAGTGTACAATACTTGCATGATCAGCCACCGCATATTAACAATCTCCCACTTGGAGATTGATTAGGCTCCACACCAAACAATCTCCCGCTTGGAGACTGATCCTGGATGACGTCGCTTGTCTTGCAGCTCCCATTGAATAAAACACATGGACTTGGTGATTCCTTAATTTCATGATTTTTCAGTCAAGAAGGCTAATAGAAATTGATGAGGAAATCAACTTCTCCCATGTGACTGCCTTCATGAACATATTTGCAAGATTGTCACTTGTGTGAATCTTCTCAAGCTGTAACTAGCCATCCTCCAAAATAGGTCGTGAAGTGGTACTTGAGCTGAATGTATTTTTTCCTCGAATGAAGAGTGAAATTCTTTGCAAGATGAATGACACTCTGGCTATTAGTGTACAATGGGCTATCCTCCTCCATCTTGCCCAATTCCTCCATAAAATATTGTAACCAAATGATCTCCTTGCTAGCTTCAGTAGTAACCACATACTCAACTTTAGTGATTGAAAGTGCAACAACCTTTTGTAGCCTAGAAATCCAATTAACTACAGTTCTCCCTACAGTAAAGACATGCCTTGTAGTACTCCTCCCTGTATCAATATCACTTGTCAGATCAGAGTCAACATATTCTTGTGGAGTAAAGTTTGATCCTTTGAAACATAATGACTTTGCATAAGTACCTCTCAAGTACTTGAGAATCCATTTGACAACATTCCAATGTTCCATTCCTAGATTGCTCATATACCTGCTCACAACTCCCACTGCATGTGCAATATCTGGTTGTGTGCATACCATTGCATACATCAAATTGTCAATAGTTGATGAAGATTAAATGTTAGACATTTTGTTTACCTCTTCCTGTGTCTTTGGACACATATCTTTAGTCAATTTGAAATGACTAGCCAAAGGTGTACTAACTGCTTTTGAATTTTGCATGTTAAATATTTTCAACACCTTTATATACTCAATTTCGGACAAAGTTAATGTTCCATTTTTCCCGTCCTGTGAAATCCTCATACCAAGGATTTACTTAGCTGCACCCAAATCCTTCATAGCAAATGACCTTGCTAATTTCTATTTAAGTTCATTTATACATTGCATTTTAGTCCCAACAACAAGCATGTCATCAACATAAAGCAACAGGATAATATAACTATTGTTATCTAATCTCTTAAAATAAACACAATGATCAAAATGACATCTATCGTACCCTTGTTCAGCCATGAAGCTATCAAATTTCAAATACCATTTTTGGGGTGCTTGCTTTAGGCCATACAAACTCTTCTTCAACCTGCACACTAACTCCTCCTTACTTTTGTCCTAATATCCCTATGGTTGTTGCATGTAGATTTCTTCCTCAAAATCCCCATGGAGAAAAGTTGTTTTAACATCTAGTTGTTCAAGATGCAAGTCTTTTGCAGCCACAAGACTTAGAATAGTTTTGATTGAAGACATTTTTACAATTGGAGAAATTATTTCATTAAAATCTATACCCTTTTTCTGTGCAAATCCTTTTACCACGAGTCTAGCCTTATATCTTTTATGTCCTCCATCCTCCTTCTTCAGTCTGCAAACCCATTTATTTGGTAAGGCTCTTTTTCATATAAGTAATGGGAGTAAGTCCCAAATTTGATTCTGCAAGGAATCCATTTCCTCTTTCATGCCTAGCTCCCACTGTTGTTTGGCATCTACCTACATTGCTACTTCATATCCTTCTGGTTCACCAAAATCAGTTAATAAAATAGAATACAAAAAAGGAGAAAATCTTTTAGGAGGTCTACTTAACCTTGTAGAATGTCTAACACTTGTAGGAGTTTGTGGGATATTTTGTTGTTGCTGAGCATCAGGTACCAATGGAATTTTATTATTGGGAATCTCATCCAGCACCACATATCCCTTTTTGACCTATTCATGCTTCTTTTCCCGCATATGTTCTTTATACATGACCTTCTCATTTAATATAACATATATAATTCTAATTTTTTTCTAATTTTGAAAATCCCATAACCAATAACCTTAGTCATTCATTTCATATCCAATGAAGGTTCATTTTTGAGATCTAGAATCAAGCTTGGTTATGTTTTCTTTATCACCATGGACAAAAACTTCACAACCAAAGGTTTTGAGAAAAGAATAATTTACTTTTTTACCAATTCATGCCTCATCTGGAATGCCACCATCTATAGGATTTGAAGGTCCTCTATTTATCATATAAATAGTACCATGTACAACATCTACCTATAAATGTAGGGGCAGTCCAACATGCAATCTCATGCTCCTTGCATGTTCCATGCTGGTCCTATTCATTTTTTCAGATGCACCATTTTCTTGTGGGGTTCCTGGAACCATCTTCTGTCTTCAAATTCCATTGTAAGAATAATAATCTTCAAATGCTTTGCTGCAAATATATACCTCCATTATCAGATCTGAGACACTTCAACTTTTTTCCTATCTCATTCTCAACCAAAGCTTTCAATTTCTTAAAAGTTTCAAAAACATCTGAATTATGTTTTAGAAAATACACCCATGTTTTCCTGGTTGCACCATCTATAAAAATAACATAATAACAATAGCCATCGAGAGATGATACCTAAGCCAATCCGTATACACCTGAATGCATAAGCTCTAACTTCTCACTCTTCTTCTCTTTACCAACCTTGAGAAATCTGACTCCTTTCTGTTTCCCATAAACACAGTTTTCATAGAACTCTAAATCAATCTGCTTCAATCATGGCAACAAATTTTTAGAGTGAAGGATTTTCATCTCTTTCTCACTCGTGGGCCCAAGTCTATGGTGCCATAGTTTTGAATATGTTCTTGCAACATCTATTGTAGTTGTCCCTACAACAACTTTTCCCATAGAAGCTGAGGTAGAATAAGTATTACTAGTACACAAATACAACATGCCTACCTTTGCACCTTTAGTGACCTTCCAAACATTGTTTGCAAAGGCAACTATGTAGGCTTCACTGCCCAATTGTCTTGCAGAAATTAAATTTCTTCTTAAATTAGGGACTTGCCTTACCTCGTTCAACAACCAATAATTTTCATTCTGCAACTTGATTTTTATCTTGCCTTTTCCAACAATCTGACAAGGCTCATCATCACCCAAGTATACCTGTCCAAAATCACCTTGAACATAATCTAGAAAATATTTTCTATGGGGTGTGGCATGAAATGAATCCCTTGAATATATTACCCAAGAATCATTAACATTATCTAAACATAAAATTAAGGCATCTTGTAAAGTATTACTTGCAACGTTGGCTTCCTTATTGTCATCTTCATTTACATCTCCTTGTTTGTTTTTTCAAGACCAACAATCTTTCTTTAAATGTCTTGGCTTTCCACTGTACCAACAATATTTTATTCCTCTTGATTGAGAGCGTCCTTTCTTTGACTTCTTTCATGACTTCTCACGCCTAGGACCTTTTCCTGTTTCCTTTGAGCTTCCCCTGTTATCTAATTCAAAACAGTATCCAATGATGTTGAAGTCTCACCTGTGTTTTTTCGCCGCATTTCCTTGCTTATGATAACATCGACAACATCATCAAATTTCAAAGTGTTTGTACCAAAGACAGAGTTACTAATAGCCATAACCAAGCCATTCCAACTTTCTAGTAAAGAACATAAAATTAAGAGAGCCCCAACCTCTTCATCAAAGTTAACTTTTACAAAATTCAATTGGTTGGTATCTGTATTAAATTCATTTAAATGATCTTCTACAGATCCTCCTTCATTCATTTTCATATTAAATAAATGCTTCATAAGAAATGCCTTATTTGAAGCTGAGGGTTTCTTGTACAATTTAGCCAGTGCTTGCATTAGGTTTGTAGTTGTTGTTGCTTTTGATATATTGAATGCTACATATGGTGCAAGGCACAATCGAATGGTTCCCAGTGCCTTTCTGTCCAAAATATCCCAATATTCATTTGATATCATGGTCGGTTTCTTTGTCTTTCCTTCAAATGACCGCTACATATCCTTTTGATACAAGTAATCATCCATCTGCATTTTCCATAACTGATAATTCTGGTTATTGAACTTCTCGACCTTGAATTTGGTTTCTTCCATTGCTCCCACTCAAATCTAAAAGTCCCTGCCAATTTACATAAATACACGACTCTGATACTGATTGTTAGGGTTAAGGCAAATCCAAAGCAAATATAAATTAACAATTATATGCATACATACATACATACCTGCGTGTGTATATGTGTGTGTGTGTGTGTACATATATATATACACATGTATATATATACATGTATATATACATGTATACATGTATATATACATGTATACATGTATATATACATGTATACATGTATATATACATGTATACATGTATATATGTATATATACCGTGTATATATATACACACACACGTATGTATGTATATATATGTATGTATATATGTACACGTACACATATATACATACATGTATATATGTGTACATATACACATATATACACATATATGTATATCTGTGTATATTTATATATGTGTATATATACACACATATATACACATATATACACACACAAATATATATACAAATATATATGTGTGTATATATATGTATATATATGTATACACACACACACATACATGTATACGTATATGTATATGTATATGTATGCATATATATACATACATATATATACATATATAAATATACTATGCATGTATACATACATACATACATACATACATACATACATACATACATATATATATATATATACACGTACGTATACATACACACACACACACGTATATATATATATATATACATACATGTATATATGTGTACATATACACATATATACATATATATGTATATCTGTGTGTATATGTATATATATGTATATATACACACATATATACACACATGCACACACAAACATATATATATATATATCTTTGTATATATATGTTTGTGTGTGCATGTGTGTATATATGTGTATATATATATGTATATATGCATACATGTATATGTATGTATATATACATATACATATACACATGTATATATATATATGTGTGTGTGTGTGTATATATATATACATATGTATACATAATATATATATATATATATATATATATATACATATGTATACATATGTATATATATGTATGTACATATATATACATACACACACATATATATATGTATGTATATATATACATGTATATATATATATGTATATACATATGTATACATAAACACACACACACACACACACACACACACATATATGTATGTATACATAAACATATATATGTATACATATATACATACACACACATATATGTGTATGTATACATATACATATATATATGTATATGCATACATACACACACATATATGTGTATGTATACATATACATATATATATGTATATGCATACATACACACACATATATACACACATACATATACATATACATATACATATACATATACATATACATGTATATATATATATACACACACACACACACACACACACATATATATATACATGTATATATATATATACATACATATACATACACATATATGTGTGTATACATACATACATACATACATACATATATATATATATGTATATATATATATATGTATGTATGTATGTATGTATGTATACACACATATATGTGTATGTATATGTATGTATGTATACACACACATATGTGTGTATATACATACACATACATACATACATGCATACATATATATATATGTATATATATGTATACACACACATATATATATGTATTATGTATGTATGTATATATGTGTGTGTGTGTGTGTATGCGCGCACGTGCACACACACACACATTCAAATGATGCAACATCCCCCCTTTTACATCTAATCATCAATTAAAGCACATAATAATAATCTCATCTAATTAATTGCATTAAATTACAATATCTATATTATTTCACTGCAATGATAAGCATATAAATATTCCCCAAATGGTCAACATCCTAACCTAATTATCATCATATAGTAGTCCACTATATCTGACACGTGTATCAATAATTGCATCAATAAGCAATTAATCTCTTTGACATTTATAAAATAACATAAACATAGTTTTCTACTTTTAATTCAACCAATCAGGTTAACATCACTTGTTCCATTCCAATCAACAATCAAATCAACATCCATATCTACATTTGACATATGAAAGTTCTAAATCACTTCATCAATCCATCATAATCATCAAATGCACAATAGGTCATCACACATCTTGATGCAACTGCATAATCACAAATCACCATAAGGCAATCCGACACATCACGGGTCCAGAATAATCATAGAACATATATCAAATAGAGCATAAGATATGCACTCAAGGTCATACACTGCAACAAATGAAGCATCCAGATTTAGTTCAAAGCACCATAGAATCATTTACATCCAAACTGGAAATGCCACAACCATATGCACATAGCCAAATTCACATCAAGAAGCAATAATGCAGAAGAGCGAACTAGAGGGGTATTACACCCTCTCCCTAGGACTAGGCTTACTCCTAGAAGCCTACAACCATAGTCATGACACTATTAGTGCACAAATCAACAAACATATCAAACATACAAAAGCAACCATTCGACTCACCCACAAGTCTAGGTCACCGGTGCAGGAGCACCTAGTTTTGAGTGCAATTTCTTCATTTTGGTGTGTTGGTCCATAGTTTGGTTTTGGATTGTGAATAAGGTACTTCTCACAGGTCCTCATGTGTTTGTGCTATGCATTGGTAGGTTGGATGTCAATGAGATCATGCATTTACTCAATTTTGGCTTGTAAGCCTAAAATGGCATAAATGTGCATTTTGTTGTAAAACATCTTGACAAGCCTTATTTGGCATTGAGACATGTCATGTTAGTGGTTTTTAGTCATCCTAGGTAGGTTAGAATGAGAAACAAAGCATGAAATGCAAAAATGCAATTTTTGGCAAAAGTTGTCAAAGTTGCTTGACAACATTTTGCAACTTTGAGAAAAGGGTTGGTTAAGAAACCGATGGTGAGTTAGTTAGGATCAAAATGGAATATAAATGCCTTGAGTATGAATGTAATGAGGTTGGTGATATCTTGGAGTACATCATAATACATTTGAAGACCATTTTCCAAGTTTTTACCTTGTGTTTTCTCAAATTTGGAGCAGTAGTCTGTACTTAATGGATTGATTACATTGCTGTTATTTAATAATTTCTTTGTATATGTTCTTTTAGTTCTCATGAAGCAATTAAGTTAGTCTTTGTTGTAGGTTTTAACTGAGTTTTTGATTTTGTAAGCTCTCGGCCTAAGCAAGGGTTTGAGAGGCCCAATCATGGTTCCAACTTAAAGTCCCTTGATTTATTCTCAATAACCCTTGGGACTCAAGCCATGGAACCTCTGTATAGTGTACATAGTATTTGTCTTGCTTTGGAGGTCATGGAAAGGCCATTGGATATAATTTCCTAGGCGATCTCAGTCATAGCCCAGTTAGGAAGTGATTCAAATTATGCAAGTGCTTGCAAGGATGAGAAGGTTTGGAATTTCCAAGTGTTTGGCATGAGAAAGTGGGATGTGGCAGAGCCTATGTGAGAGTTTGGAGGTGTGGCAGATCAGGGAAGACATTAAACCCTTGAAGAAGACCAAAAAGACCCTAAAACCCTTCAAAACAAGTCATTTTTGGGTTTCGTACCTGTACGGTCAGACTGAGTTTTCTCACTTCATGAATATTGAAGTTCTTCCAAAAGGGTATTCAAATCATAAATGAGTTTGTCTGATTCTTTGGGAAATTTTTAAATAAATCCACAAAAACCGGTTAGGTAGGGCTAATTAGGGCTCTAGGGCTACTAGGCCTAGAAAATAGGGAAAGGAAAGAACGAGGGAGAAATGGATGAAACCCAAACTCTAAACCAGTTGATTAGCCTTGTAAAAACTCATGGAAACCTACTACGACCCCTTCAAGCATATGTTAGGAGTTTGACATAGTAAGGTTGGATTTACCCTTGTGAATCTCAACCATGCCTGAGCAACCAGTGAGCACATACTGATTGGGAGAACTCCTAGAGAGTTTAGATATTTAGTTTGGTTGATATACCAGTGACTAATGAAGGGAGCCCATTAAGACATCACTTGTCTACCTTTTGAGAAAGGATTGGCTCTCTTTGAGTACCCCTCCCCATCATAGTGGTATCAGAGCAACCAAGATTTGGGAAGAAGCCAATACATGACAAACACTGAATCAGTAGGAGAGAATAGTCTAAGGATGGTGACCAATGTAGAGTTAGCCAAGAAGGTAGAAGACCAAGAGAAAGAGAATAGGCTCCTTAGGGAAAGATTACTAGAATTGGAGAGCAAACTAGATGCAATTGAAGACAAAAATGAGAAAGTGACAATTAAGGTCAATGAAGGGAAGGGTAAAGAATTTGTAGAAGAGGATAGAACACCTGAACCGGACCCTATTCTACTTGAAGAACCTTTCCGTGAAGAAATCAAGGCCTTAGGAGGAAAATACTTGGAAGGAGTGCCACTTTTTGTGGAAAAATGGAGCCTGAGGTAGTCATGGAATGGATTGAAGAATTGGAGAATCACTTTGAATGTGATGGAATCAGTGAGGCACAAAAGGTGAAGTGGTCAAGTCTAGATTAAGAGGAGCAGCCTTGACTTGGTGGATATTTATCCAAGAAGAGAGGCAAAAAGAGGGTAAGAACCCAATAGCCACTTGGAAAGGCATGTTAGCCAAGGTGAAATAAGCATACATCCCTGAAGATTATGAGATCCAGTTGCACAAGAGGAGACAAAACTTGAGGCAAAGAGACTTGGATGTGAGTAGCTACACTAAGGAATTTCAGAAGTTGTGTCTAAGATCCAAGGTGGTAGAGGATGAAAGCATCAAGGTAGCCAGATACTTGAATGGCTTGAGATGGAATATTCAAGAGGAATTGAGTTTGTTATGTCCCACAACTGTGCATGAGTGCTATCAATTGGCACTGAAGGTGGAGGAAAAGACAAAGAAGAAACAAGAGCAAAGCAACATAGGTAGAGGTAGAGGAAGAGATGACAAAGGTCAAAGAGGTAGCTTTGGTGGAAGAAGTGTAGACCAAAGATCCCAGGGGGAATCCAAGTTGGTTGAGCAAAGTGGGGATTCCAATAGCAAGAGCAACTATAGAGGAAGGGGATCTAGCAACTCTACTAGAGGAAGGTCTAGTGGATCAGGAAGAGGGTCCTATTTTGCCACCACGAAGTGCTACAATTACCATCAACTTGGACACCCGACCTATAGATGTCCCGAGAAGTCTTCTTCATCCGAAGGAGGTGAGAGGAGAGTAAATTATTCTCAAGAGGATGCAACAAACATTAAAGCATCAGAAGTAAGTTTGGATTCAAAGGTTGGAGAGAACCTTATGATAAGAAGAGTCTTGATTAAAGAACTAGTTAAGGAGGAACCTAGCCAAAGGAGATCCTAGTTTAGGATAAAATGCAAGATCATGGGAAAGGTATGTAGGGTGGTGGTGGTTTCAAGATCCACAGATAACATAGTGTTAGAGGAAGTGGTGAGTAAGCTCAATTTGCCAAGAATACCACATAGTGATCCTTATAGGGTTACATGGCTCAACAAGGGGCATCATGTTCTTGTGAATGAAAAAACTTGGGTGGAGTTCACTATAGGAGGCTACAAGGACAAAATCTTGTGTGACATCTTTCCCATGGATTCTTGCCACCTACTCCTAGGTAGGCCATGGCAGCTTGATAGAAAAACAATACACCATGGAGAGAAGAATGCTTATACCTTTCAAAAGGATGGAACCACCTACAAAATTTAGTCCATAAGAGATCAATTAGAGGGTAGTTCAAAAGGTTCTAATATGCTGCTAGTTGGTGAGAAAGAGTTCATCAGCACACTCAAGGAAGGAGGAGTGGGGTTTGCCATTGTTGCAAAGCCAAAAGAAGACAACAAAGAGAAGAAAGTATGCATTCCTAAAGAAGTGCAGCAGGTCCTAAATCAGTTTAAGGACATTATTAGTGATGGAACACCGGCTACATTGCCTCCTCAATGTGCCATAAGTCACCAAATTTATTTCATACCTGAAGCTTCATTGCCCAATATGGCAGCTTACAAAATGACACCGGATCAGAACAAGGAGATAGCCAAGAAAATACAAGAACTCTTAGACAATGGACTAATTAGAAAGAGCATCAACCCATGTGCAGTACCCACCGTTTTGGCCCCAAAGAAGGGAGGTACTTGGAGACTTTGCACTGATTCTAGAGCCATAAACCAGATTACTATCAGGTACAAATTTCCCATTCCAAGAATTGAAGACTTGATGGATTGTTTGGGAGGTTCTGAATACTTCACCAAGATAGACCTCAAGAGTTGTTACCACCAAATTAGAATGAAAGAGGGTGATGAATAGAAGACAACCTTCAAGACCATAGAAGGACTCTATGAATGACTTGTTATGACATTTGGAATCACAAATGCTCCTAGCAGATTCATGAGACTCATGAATGAAGTACTCAAGGACTATATTGGTAAATTTGTTGTTGTTTGCTTATATGACATCTTAATTTTTATCAAGTTTAAAGATGAACATCTTAAGCATATAGAGATTGTATTGAGGAAACTATGTGATGAGCAACTAACCATCAATTTGGAGAAATGTGAGTTTATGAAATAGGAGTTGGTGTATCTTGGGTTTGTAATCTCAAGATGTGATTTGAAGATGGATACCTCTAAGGTGGAAGCTATAATCAATTGGCCTACACCTAAGACAACAAGTGAAGTACGATTTTTTCATGGCTTGGCTCAATTCTATAGAAAGTTCATTAGAGGATTTAGTGAAATATGTGCACCCATGCTTGAGACAATCAAGGGAGGTATAAGAACCAAGTTTCAATGGACAAAGGAAGCACAAAGAGGATTTTATCTCTTGAAGAAAAAGGTGGCTACTCAACCGGTACTCATTCTTCCAAGCTTTGACAAACTCTTCACCATTGAATGTGATGCAAGCAACATAGCGGTTGGAGCAGTTTTAAGCCAAGACAATAGACTGGTTGCATTTTTCAGTGACAAGCTCAATGATGCAAAGAAAAGGTATTCCTCTTATGATTTGAAGTTGTATGCACTTTTCCAATCCCTTAGGAAATGGAGGCATTGTTTGCTGCCTAAGGAATTTGTGGTTTATACTAATAATCAAACTCTTAGCTTTCTTAATTCTCAAGAAAAGTTAAACCATAGGCATATTAAATGGGTAGAGTATTTGCAGTCATATACCTTTACCATTAAACACAAGAAAGGACAATGTAATAAAGTAGTTGATGCATTTAGTAGGAGGTTACTAACAGTGCAAGAAGTGCAACTCAAAAGTATTGGGGTGGATAGCTTCAAGGATTTGTATGAAGATGATGAAGACTTTGTTGCTACCTACAAGGTTTGCCAAGAGTTTGGAAACCATTTTCATAGTGAATATGCAAATTACACCTTACAAGATGGACTCTTGTTCAAAGGAGGACAAATATGTGTGCCTAAAGGGTCTATGAGATAAAACTTGATGCAAGAGAAGCACAATGGATGCCTAAGTGGACATTTTGGTTTGAACAAGACTTTGGAACTTGTCCAAAGATTCTACTATTGGCCTAAGATGCAAAGAGATATCAAGAAATATGTGGAAAAATGTGTGGTTTTCCAAAGATCTAAGGGAACATCTTCCAATGCTGGTCTTTATCAACCTTTTCCTATCCCCAACCGACCATGGGAGTGTGTAAGTATGGATTTTGTTGTTGGTTTGCCTAAAACCAAATCAGGTTTTGATAGTATTTATGTTGTGGTAGATAGGTTTCTAGTAAGATGGTCCATTTTATTCCATGTAAGGTCACTCATGATGCTAGTCATATTTCTCACTTGTTTTTCAAGGAGGTTATTAGAATTCATGGTTGACCTATCAACATTGTATCAGATAGAGATGCCAAGTTTATTGGTCATTTTTGGAAGACTTTGTGGAAGAGATTGGGTACTAACTTGTCTTTTAGTTCAACCTATCATCCCCAAATGGATGGCCAAATTGAGGTGGTCAATAAAACACTTGGAAACCTTCTTAGATGCCTGACAAAGGAGTATGGACAAGCTTGGGATCAGATCATCCATCAAGCTGAGTTTGCCTACAATGACAATGTGAATAGGTCCACCGATAAAAGCTCTTTTGAGATTGTGTATGGCCTTCATCCTAGAGGTGTTTTGGAGCTCAGAGATGTATAGGAAAATAGAGTGGAAATGCTTTAGACATGGCTCAATCCATGCAAGAGGTTCATGAGCAGGTTAGGACAACCCTATTAGACACTACTCAAAGAATCAAGGAAAGAGTAGATGAGAAAAGGAAAGATATCCAATTTGTAGTTGGGGATATGGTGATGGTTCATTTGAACAAGGCAAGGCTTCAAAAAGGTGTCCCTAGTAAGCTTCAGATGAGGAGGCTAGGTCCTTGCAAAGTTTTGGCCAAGTATGGCAATAATACATACAAGTTGGACCTACTCGGTGATATGGCTTTTTCTCCCATCTTCGATGTTGCAGATTTGGTGTAGTATAAGGGCACACTTCCATAAGAAGATAGTAGAGTCTTAGAGGTCTCTCAAGCACTTTCAAACTTGTCATTACTAGCTACACCCATTCCCCAAGCTGAGAAGGTGTTAGACTTTAGAGTTTTGAAGAAAACAAGGCATACCGCCTATATGGAGCACTTGATAAAATGGAAGCACCTTACAACATTAGAGCCTACTTGGGTACATGAGGCAAACTTTTCTAAGCATGGAGTTCTTGTTTCTTTGCTGCCTAAAGGAGTCACTTGACTTCTTTCTCATTGGGGGAGTATGGTGCAGGAGCACCTAGTTTTGAGTGCAATTTCTTCATTTTGGTGTGTTGGTCCATAGTTTGGTTTTGGATTGTGAATAAGGGACTTATCATAGGTCGTCATGTGTTTGTGATATGCATTGGTAGGTTGGATGTCAATGAGATCATGCATTTACTCAATTTTGGCTTGTAAGCCCTTGTAAGCCTAAAATGGCATAAATGTGCATTTTGTTGTAAAACATCTTGAAAATCCTTATTTGGCATTAAGACATGTCATGTTAGTGGGTTTTAGTCATTGTAGGTGGGTTATAATGAGAAACAAAACATGAAATGCAAAAATGCACTTTTTGGCAAAAGTTGTCAAAGTTGCTTGACAACATTTTGCAATGTTGAGCAACTTTTTGCAACTTTGAGCAAAGGGTTGGTTAAGAAACTGATGGTGAGTTAGTTAGGATAAAAATGGCATATAAATTCCTTGAGTATGAATGTAATGAGGTTGGTGAACACCTGGAGTACATCATAATACATTTTGAAGACCATTTTCCAAGTTTTTATCTTGTGTTTTCTCAAATTTGGAGCAATTGTCCGTACTTAATGGATCGATTGCATTGTTGTTCTTTAATAATTTCTTTGTATATGTTCTTTTAGTGCTCAGAAAGCAATTAAGTTAGTCTTTGTTTTAGGTTTGAAGTGAGATTTTGATTTTGTAGGCTCTCGGCCTGAGCAAGGGTTTGAGAGGCCCAATCATGGTTCCAACTTGAAGTCCCTTGAGTTCTTCTACTTGAGCCATGGAACCTTTGTATAGTGTACATAGTCTTTGTTTTTCTTTGGAGGTCATGGAAAGGCCATTGAGTATCATTTCCTAGGCGATCTCAGTCATAGCCCGGTTAGGAAGTGATTGAAATTATGCAAGTGCTTGCAGAGATGAGAAGGTTTGGAGTTTCCAAGTGTTTGGAATGAACAAGTGGGGTGTGGCAAAGCCTATGTGAGAGATTAGATGTGTAGCAGATCAGGGAAGACATTAAACCCTTGAAGAAGACCAAAAGACCCTAAAACCCTTCAAAATAAGTCATTTTTGGGTTCCATACCTATACGATCACATTGTGTTTTCTCACTTCATGAATCTTGAAGTTCTTCCAAAAGGGTACTCAGATCATAAATGAGTTTGTCTGGGTCTTTGGGAAACTTTTGAATAAATCCACAAAAATCGGTTAGGTAGGTCTAATTGGGGCTCTAGGGCTACTAGGCCTAGAAAATAGGGAAAGGAAAGAGTGATGGAGAAATGAATGAAACTGTAAAGCGGAAAATCGAACCCTAGGTGTTCCCCCACTCCAAGGAGAGAGAAAGGAGGTCACTAGGATTGACGGTTTTCACTTAGGAGAGACTTTACATTCAAAAGAGGGGTTGAAACCCACGAGATCCAATCCCACACAATGCAAGACTGGATTCTAAATGAGTTTCAAGGGTTAAGACATCAAGGATACCCTCTTTTGTAAAGAATGTAGATAGAAAGATCAAACTAGGAATGTATGTAAAAGTAAGAAAGATTCGCTTGTAGACAGAGATAGGGACACGGGATGAAGCTACGGACCTAAAATTAGCAATAAAATGTCGAGACGCTGCTGTCCTGCAAATTTGAGCGAAAGTTGATGGGACGATGGCACCCGGAGTGCACATGGTCCTCCGAAAAATCCGCAAAACGAAGGGGGATCTGTTTGTCTCTGCACAAGGATTCCAGATCTTCAATTACAACCACGTATCTACAACCTACACATAGAAAAGATAGGACAATTTGGGGTTAGGGATTAGGGGTTTGCCTTTAGGTCAAACCCTGGTTTTGGAATTAACCAAGAAATGAGAATGCTATAAATGTAAATGTTTGTAATGTAAACAAGTACTGATACCTTGTTGTAAGAATGTTTGTGATGCTCTGCAAAAAGGATTAGAAAATCTGTTTGATGGCAACACACACAAGAGCACAAGAAATAAACGTTAGTGTTAGCAACAAAAGATTATCCTAAACAGGCATATCAAGAGAGATATTAAGCATGAAATAGAAAGCATACAGACATAGAATAGATAAACTATACTCCTCCAAATGCTAATCAAGATGCTCATAGTTGCTCCTCCCTTGTTCCTCTCCTCTCCAAGTCCCAAATGAGTGTAGCTCTCAGCTTTTAGCACTATCCATGGATGCCATATGGAGATTCAAGATGGTTGAATATGATAAGCAAATGCTATGCAAGTGTAGACAATGATGCTATGAGAAAGCTCTATGCTAATGCCAGTATAACAACAATACTCGAATGCTTCCTTTTTTGCTTGAGGAGAAGGGTTCTATTTATAGAAGAAATGGGGAAATGAAGGGTTAAGATTGAGTAATCTTAACAAGGGTTAGGATTGAAAGTTGGGGATCCATGTGCACAATTGGCACCAATAAAATGGTGACAAGTGTCAACATAGGATTGGGTTGAAAGAAGAGGTTGGAGGCATTAAAGGCCTGAGAAGACCTCATGGTTATCTAGAGGCTAAGGGTCAAGTCCAAATTAAGATTACCCACTGGATTAAGAGTTAATCCAAGGATAAACCTTTGTGCAAATGTTTAAGAGATAATCATGGTCAAAGCATTAATGGCCTGATGAGACCTTTGGGTTGGGTAGAGGTTGAGTCAAAACAAATGTTTTAACCATGTGGGAGGGTTTGAGGTAACCATTAATGGTTATTGGAGACTTTGGGGATTAAGTGGTTGAAGGTTGAAAGCCTTCAATGGTTATCAAAGACTTTGAGCCATTTAGTGGTTGAAGGTTGAAAGCCTTTAATGGTTATCAAAAACTTTGAGGGTTTGAGAAGTGACTTCCCTTTTGCTTAGGAATGTGACAAAGTTTAGAGAAGGGGTTAGGTTATTTAGAAATGATTAGAAAATTCTAGAAGGGGTTTAGGCATGCAAGTGGATTTTGTAGGAAAATGCAAGTGGGAGAAATTTTGGTATTTTCAATTAAAATAAAATCATTTATTTCAATTAAATGGTGTAATTTGCATTTGGATAAATATTCAAATAAATATTAATTTATTTAAATGAGAAAAATGAAGATAAAGCATTAAAATGCTTGAAGACTTTGAGGGAAACCATTAAAGGCTTGAAGTCTTTAAGGAAAACCATTAAAGTCTTAAGAAGACTATAGAAGGAAGCCATCAAGTTTGAAGACTTTAAAGCCATCAAGTTTGAATACTTTAAGGGAAACCATTAAAGGTTTCAAGTGGGTGAGGATAAATAGGATTTTAAATAAATAATTTATTTAAAATAGTTGTGCAACTTGCTTTTGTAGGAAAATACAAGTGGGTGGAGGATAAGGGTGATTTAAATAAATTATTTATTTAAAATAATTGTGCAACTTGCTTTTGTAGGAAAATACAAGTGGGTAGAGGATAAAGGTGATTTAAATAAATGTTAATTTATTTAAATGTGAGAGGTGGGATTTTGGGGGATTTAAATAAATATTAATTTATTTAAATGTGAGAAGATTTAATTAAACAAATATGATTTATTTATTTAATTAATGGTCTGAATTTGGTTAAGTGAATTAAATCAAATAAATTAAATAATTTATTTAATTAATAGGAGAAGAGGGTTAAGATGAATTAATTAAATATTAATTTAATTAATTCATTAATTGATGGTTAAATAATCAAATAAATACTAAGTATTCATTTAATTAAGTGGACAGATTTATGTGACTACAGTTTGTATTCTTACATGCAAAGGTGTAATGAATGTTGTATGTTGTATGTTGTATGTTGTATGTTGTAGGTGATCTCCTCTTCAATGGTTGAATCCTTGTCTTGAATGCAACACCTAGCCTTGAATGGAGACTTAGAATACTCAATTGCTTGAAGGAATGTTTGAATGCTTGAATGTTTGAATGTTTGAATATCGCTTCCGCCTCTTGCACACATATGTTTTCTACCCTTTTTTTTTGGGAGGGGAAATGTAGTTTATATACTTGTCAATTAGGGTTGAGAGACTATTTTTTCTGACCTTAGGCCGACATAGGAACATTATTTTTTGAATTGCAAACTTAAAGACCCGATGCCCAACAAGAGATCGGGCCCAAAATAGGGCTAGGGACCAGGGCGCTGGGCGCCATGGTCCTGAGGGACCAGGGCGCTCGGTGCCATGGTCCTGAAGGACCAAGGCACTGGGCGCCATGGTCCTGAAGGACCAAGGCACTGGGCGCCATGGTCCTGAAGGACCAAGGCACTGGGCGCCATGGTCCTGAAGGACCAAGGCACTGGGCGCCATGGTCCTGAAGGACCAAGGCACTGGGCGCCATGGTCCTGAAGGACCAAGGCACTGGGCGCCATGGTCCTGAAGGACCAAGGCACTGGGCGCCATGGTCCTGAAGGACCAAGGCACTGGGCGCCATGGTCCCACCTCCCGGGACAGCAGGGTGCAAGGAAGGATCAGGCCAAGGTGCAGAAATATGCAGTTTTTGATGTCGTAAACAGGTTTCGGGGTCTCCATTCAGGTTCAACGTTGTGCCGCCATTGTGAAGACCCAAATGCAGTCGAAATTGCAAGTGTCACAATTTTAGGACGCTACATTTAGCCCCCACTTTAGCGGGAGTATAAGCGTATGCCCATACTTCCGGTAAAGTACAAGGAAACAACATTGAAAGACTTTCACCACGTCAAGGAGGCAAGATACACCAAGCCCCCAGTGGACTAAGGATCAACTTCGATTGACAAAGTAAAAGGGAAGATCACGAGGGAGAACCATGACTGTCAGTAGTAAGGTTCCCTCACTATGAGTCATGTAAGAAAAATACCAAAAAATTTCAAGGCAAAGCTAAATTCACCAAGAAATTTTCAAGTATCTTGAAGAGATATGAACGGGGTGTATGCCCCCCTACATGAAAGCGATTGCACACGCCTCATCGGGGGTGATTGCTTTAAGGTAGTGATACACATAAGAAATGAGAAGGGAAAGGAGCACGTTATCACAAGGATTTAGCCCCCAAGTGTGAGATAAGCCCAAGGATAATAGACACAAAACACAAAGCACAAGGTGACTTCGCTTTCCTTGGGGTCAGTATGCTGTATGATAATTCATTTATATCATATGTATGTATGCATAATTGTTCTTCATTCCCCAATCAAGGAAAGTCACCTAGAAGAAGGGAACACATGTGTCTTTTGAGTCAACATGAGAGAGACCAAAAGAGATCTCAATGCTTTGCTTCATCCTCAAGTAGACAACACTAAGGACAACAAATAGAAGAATGAGAATAACACATAGAAGAAGTAACAAAAGAGATCAAGAGAGGAGGAGAGAGTCTGCTATGCTAATGAACTAGTCTAGCACGTCATCCACCCCCTGATCTTGCTGATCAACATTTCAGGAAGGCAAGAAACACGCCAAAGGAGGAACATCCAACACAGCAGATGGAGCTATCCCAAGATCCAAACAAGGGCTATGTTCATGTTCCATGCCACATTGTTCTTGTCTAGGAGCTAGGATAAGTGCTTTAGAAAATTCGTTAGATAAATTATTATCAACATCAACATATTCATATTCACTATCAGAATGAAAAGAAGTAACATTTTCATCCTGAATAACATTTTCATCTATATCATCATCAAGATTTATAAAAATAGGATCTTTAACTCGCACAAGATCAAGACCATCATGCATCTTATGTTTAGGAGATTTTGGCTCAATTTTCGGCTGAGGAGAAAATGGAATAATACTAGCTGAAGGTGTTTTTGGGGATTGCAAAGTTTGAGAAGCAGTTGCCTGAGCTCTAAGACGACGCTTTCGTCGGCGCTCACGTGCAGAATGATTTCGTCTAGTCTTAGTAGGAATTTGAGAAGATTGAGGAGGAGAAATGTTCTCATCCTTATCACTTGGGTGTTTAGGTTGTGGTCTCTTAGGTTGAATAATAGGAGAAGAGGAAGGTCTCTTCTCTCTATAAGAGGAAGGTGGAGGAACTGCTCCATATAAAGGAGGAATATCTAGTTTAGGAAGGAGACCAAGTCCATCATGATGATGAGGTATAGGTCTACTTTTAGAAAGTTTATTAGATATAGACATAGTCACATTCATAGGGATGGGTTGGGAATCTTCTTGAGGAAAGACATTAGTTTTATCTTTCAAAGGAAGAACTTCCTTCTCAAGAATGATAGGAATATCAAGTTTGGGTGTTCTAGGTTCACTTAGAGATAGGATCATATCTTTTTTCCACTTTTGATAAGATTTGAACAGATGATCACTTCGCGGTGGAAGAGATTGAAATTGTTTAGGCCAAAAAAAATCAATAGGAACGCTAGAAGTTCTTTCAGCTAGTTTAAAGAGACTATGATTGACAGTAACAACTTCACCATTATGAGGAAATTTCAAACACTTGTGAATAGGAGAAGCAATAGATTTCATGGAAGATAGCCAAGGATAGCCTAGCTTCACACGAAATTGTTCGGACGATGGAATAATAACAAAGCTCACATCAAGGGATTTGTTATGGACCTCAATAGGTAATGTAATAGAACCAACTGCAGGAGAAGAAAATGCATCAAACAATTTCACAACCACATTTGTTTCGTCATAGATCACTTGATTCAATTGCAAAGTAAAAAGAAATTCTTCAGTAATGATATTAACTATACAAGAAGGATCAATAAGCATGCCACGACAAGGTGTATTCTTGACTTTTGCAACTATATATAAAGGACCATCAGGTGCCCTGATAGTTTCACTGGAATTAAATGTGATGGAAGGTTCTTTAGGGATTTTCTGCTGCTCTACAAAGTTAATCACATTTGGAGTCATAGACACAAGACTATCAGGTGAGAAAGAAGAATCATTAGTCTCAATCACATTAGAGGTATGAGAAGGTAATGGATGAGTAAAAATCTTAAGATTTTGGTTAGGAGGAGCTACAGATGTGTTTCCTTTATCATTCACACCTGAAACAGAGATAGTATTATTATCAATCAAATCTTGAATTTTACCCTTTAAAGCAAAACATTTTTTAGTATCATGGCCAGGTTGACGATGAAATTGAAAAAAATATTTGTTATCAAAATAGGGTGAATTAATCTTTGTAGGATCTATTTTCTTTATAGGAGGGAGGGTAAGCACATTTTGTTCCAATAACTTATTCATAATACTATGCAATGATTCATTCAAAGGAGTAAACTTTCTTTCTTTCTTGAAAAACTTAGAAATAGGAGGCACACCTGATGCTGCATTCACATTGTTGTTGATGATGTTTTCATTGAACTTAATGGACTCTCTATTTGGTTCAAACTTCCCAAATGGTTGTTGACTACTATCACCCTTATCACTCAGAGCCATAGGATTTGCTTGTTCCATTTGACTCACAGTCAGTTGATAATTGTGAAGAGTTGCGCACAATTGTTGGAAAGAAGTAAACTCAGAAAACAAAATTTTTTCTCTAATATCTTTTTGTAAATTAGAAATAAAGATTCTTTGAATATCATTGTCAGGTACTGGAAAAGAAATTTGAGCACACAAATGCTTATATCTACCAATGAAATCAGCCACTTTTTCTTTAACACCTTGTTTACAATGCATTAAATCAATCAAAGTAACTTTAGGACTTATATTGTTTTGAAATTGTTGAATAAAAGCATTTGCAAGTTGTTGGAAAGAAGTAACAGAATAGGAAGGCAATGAGAAATACCATTGTAGAGCCTTATCTCTTAATGTTCTAATAAACAGTTTTGCAAGCAACCTTTGGTCATGAGCAAAATCGGTACATATTGTTTGAAAGGTCTTAACATGTGTTAGAGGATCACCCTTACCATTATAAAGCTCTAATTGCAGGATTTCAACATGCTTAGGGGGGATAGCTCGAACAATGTCAAGAGAAAGTGGGCTCGCAACATCAAATGTGGGCACACTAGACTTAGATTGATTCATAGAGGCAATTTGTTGCTGTAAAGAAGAGACAGTTTGTGCAAGATTGTTAATGGTCGCTTCAGTCGAAGAGTTCATATTAGACATGTTAGATTGTGATGGAGGTATTATGTTATTGAAAGAAGGTATTAATTGAGAGTAAGGTGGTGGGACACTCTGATAGTTAGTCATAGGAGATGATTGGAAAGAAGGAACACTACAAGGAGGAATGGAAGGATTAAATGAATTGCCCCCTTGTGTCATGTTTATTTGTGGAGATATAATAGAAACACTCATTGAAGGAATGAGTGAAGAAGTTGGATTGAATGAAGGAAGAGGGTTGATTGAAGAGGAAGGATTGCCCCCATGATTGGTGATCATAGGTGGAATGTTTTGTATTGAAGTAGTCATTATGTTTGATGTAAAAGTAGGTATACTAGCAATAGGAGTTGTCAAAGGAATAGAATGATTGACTTGAGTAGGAGGTTATGTATAACCTAAAGTTTCGGCACAACTCTTCATAGGCATCACATTCGAATCCACAATGTGTGCAGTACCACGCAAAATATCAATTCCATTCTTATCACTTTGAACCATACGTTTTAGACCCTCAATTAATGAAAGAGCTTGACTATCGGGGTATTCTTGAGACATCCATTGCTGAAAATCATCAAATTGGTTATCCAATTTTGAAAGTTGTTCTACAGAAACCTCATGGAGAGCTTCTTCATCATTAAGAGGATTAGAGGAATTACCCATGTCCTCGTTAAAAAGGCCATTCAAATTAGGTTCCATCTCCTCAGTAATTAAACCTTGGAAAGACTTAATTCTAAGGCTTCGTCTAACGGGAATAGTGTAAGTAGGGCTTATTGTTGTAAAACTCATGCACTAAAGAGAGAGAGAAGATTTAGAGGTACCAAATTTCAATAAAATCAGCCAATCTCCTAGATTTAAGCTGTTAAATGCAATCATAACAATCTCCCGAAGTTTCAGTAAAAATGTCGGGGACCGTGGCGAACGGAGTGCACACAGTCCTCGCAACTTTTTTCAAAATTTTCAGAGATGAAAGTTATGATGATTTTAAATCTAATCTGAAAAAATTGAGTGATTTTACGATCTGTAGATAGGCCAAATTAAAGTTGCAATCTCAAAATTGAACCCTACCAAGATTGTTGAAAAATGAAAAATTTGAATTTTGAAAAGGAGAGGGAAACTGAAATTTTGAATTTTAAGATTTTAGAGGGAATACTAAAAGCAGTGCAAGCTTTGAAATTTAAAAGTTGACTCAATTTCATGCAAAATTCAATTTTGAAACTGGAAATCAAAGTTGCTGCAATTAAACACTTAATTTCAAAAGTCACAAACTGCAAGAATTTGAATAAAACACTGAAATTTCGAATGAATGCCAACACACTTTTCAGATTTAGGACAGTAAGAAACACAATTTTAACACAAATTTCAATTTCAACAATTTTTGAATGATTATAAGCCTTTATCCAAGCAATCACTAGACCAACTTTAAGTTTAATTTTGAAAGTGTTACAATTGATGAAATCAGCCAAGATTCTGGATTCTAGCAGAAAAATACAGTAAAATCTAGCTCCCGAAATTTCGGAGAAAATGTCGGGGACAATGGCGCTCTAGGTGCACACGGTCCTCGCAACTTTTTTTGAAATTTTCAGGGATGAGAGATATTATGATTTTGTTACGGAATCCAAAGTTACAGCCGATTTGGAGGTGTTTTGATCAGTGAAATCATCGGTCAAAGGTTGAATCAAGAAGGTTTTAAAAATTAGGGTTTTGACACTTAACCACTTAATTTTCAGAATTAAAGTATAAAAATGAATTGACAATTTGCAATAGAAGGGTAGATCTAAAAAAAGCATTAACAATTAAACATTTCGCAAGCTCAATTACTAAAAAGAAAATGTAGGGTTTTTATGCAATTAACCTCTAAAATTTGCAAAAGATCAAACATGGAAATGTAATTAAGGAAGCAATTTTTTTTTTTCAGATCTAACCATGAATAATCAGAATTAGGATGTTCACGTCGGGTTCACCAAAATGTAAAGCGGAAAATCGAACCCTAGGTGTTCTCCCACTCCAAGGAGAGAGAAAGGAGGTCACTAGGATTGACGGTTTTCACTTAGGAGAGACTTTACATTCAAAAGAGGGGTTGAAACCCATGAGATCCAATCCCACACAATGCAAGACTAGATTCTAAATGAGTTTCAAGGGTTAAGACATCAAGGATACCCTCTTTTGTAAAGAATGTAGATAGAAAGATCGAACTAGGAATGTATGTAAACGTAAGAAAGATTCGCTTGTAGACGGAGATAGGGACATGGGATGAAGCTACGGACCTGAAATTAGCAGTAAAATGTCGAGACGCTACCGTCCTACAAATTTGAATGAAAGTTGATAGGACGATGGCACCCGGAGTGCACACGGTCCTCCGAAAAATCCGCGAAACGAAGGGGGATCTGTTCGTCTCTGCACAAGGATTCCAGATCTTCAATTACAGTCGCGTATCTGCAACCTACACACAGAAAAGAGACGACGATTGGGGGTTAGGGATTAGGGGTTTGCCTTTAGGTCAAACCTCAGTTTTGGAATTAACCAAGAAATGAGAATGCTGTAAATGTAAATGTTTGTAATGTAAACAAGTACTGATACCTTGTTGTAAGAATGTTTGTATTCTTACATGCAAAGGTGTAATGAATGTTGTATGTTGTATGTTGTAGGTGATCTCCTCTTCAATGGTTGAATCCTTGTCTTGAATGCAACACCTAGCCTTGAATGGAGACTTAGAATACTCAATTGCTTGAAGGAATGCTTGAATGCTTGAATGTTTGAATGTTTGAATATCCCTTCCGCCTCTTGCACACATATGTTTTCTACCCTTTTTTTTTGGGAGGGGAAATGTAGTTTATATACTTGTCAATTAGGGTTGAGAGACTGATTTTTCCAACCTTAGGCCGACATAGGAACATTATTTTCTGAATTGCAAACTTAAAGACCCGATGCCCAACAAGAGACCGGGCCCAAAATAGGGCCAGGGACCAGGGTGCTGGGCGCCATGGTCCCACCTCCCGGGACAGCAGGGTGCAAGGAAGGATCAGGCCAAGGTGTATAAATATGCAGTTTTTGATGTCGTAAACAGGTTTTGGGGTCTCCATTCAGGTTCAACGTTGCGCCACCATCGTGAAGACCCAAATGCAGTCGAAATTGCAAGTGTCACAATTTTAGGACGCTACAGAAACGCAAACTCTAAACTAGTTGATTGGCCTTGGAAAACATCATGGACACCTACTACAACCCCTGCAAGCATAATTTAGGAGTTTGACATAGTAAGGTTGGATTTACCCTTGTGAATCTCAACCATGCTTGAGCAACCAATGAACACATATTGATTGGGAGCACTAATAGAGAGTTTGGATGTTTGGTTTGGTTGATAGACCAATGAATAATGAAGGGAGCCCACTAAGACATCACTTTTTTGCCTTTTGAGAAAGGATTGACTCTCTTTGAGTACCCCTCCCCATCAGTCACATCATACAACTCTCTTACCAACTCTAAAGCAACTAGAAACTAGACCCACCACTCTGTCCATGAGAGCATTAACAAATCATCAAATCTAATAAATCAGCCACATCATGATGCTAGAAACTCCATCTAGCCTTCAACTCTATTGGAAATAGTACAAATTCTAACAAATTTACCTCATGACGAGGAAACAAGGAACATAATGATCTCTCTAGGGTCTCTCCTTAGACTAAGACACAATTTTTTTAAGGCTACAACCTAAAATTAAGGGAAAAATATCATTCCACAAAACTAAAAAGCATCATCAAGCTCATCTAGAGCTTACTCAAGTCCAAAAAAGGTCTCACTTACTCTACCAGTATTCCATAATTTTTGTTTATCCTAAAGATACCAAAACCAACACAAGGGTACTCAGTGACATGCATGTGAGTAAATTACCTCTCATAACTAGGAGTACCCACACTACTAAGAATAACTTCTCCAAATTACACCAACTTGCAACAAAGGGTCTAACAAAAGACATATAGATATAGATATAGTAGGTATATGTAACGCCTCACTAAGGAACCCTAGATGACTAACAACTAACAACTAAAATAACATAGCAATAATTTATTTATTTTGGTAAAAAATATAATACATTATATCATTTAACACATCATATAAATAACCATTACAATGCACAAGTGAAAGATAACATACATTTAAAGCTTATGTCCTCCATGGGTTCCCTAACGGTGCTAGTATGCAACATATCTAAATACAGACTAGAATACATAAATCATTAATGAATTAACTATAACATTCTACAACTATGTTTATTTAAATAAACACCAAACCAAATATTCCTATGACAACCTTTAAACATGAAATAAGATAGGACATACAATCACATATGAGTAGTTAGTACCAACACTAATTTGCCAAAACACTATTCTATCATTACATTGAATATTAATTGCATCAATCTAAATTACATTAACCTCCTTATGGAGTGTTCAAGTATCAATATAGTTACATTTTTTCTCAATGATACATAACATATATACTGATTTCAATTACTGAATAACTTGCAACTTGAATGAAAAGGTATTGGAATGAAGAAGACGAGATCTTTCACAAATGTATACGAACAAGTCATTGGTTCCCAAAGGAGGCTAGAAACAACCACCCAACCATGTGGAACCCTTAGATCCACCCCATGGTGCTCAAGAGATAGACACAAGGCCCCAAACACACAAGCAACAGGGAAGGGAAGCAAGGTCTACTCTTAAGGACAACACCAACATCCAAGGAAACACAAGGTAAATATAAGTATAAAGCACATACAAGGACAAGTATGGAAAATGACAAGGATCTACTAGAGGCTTCTACTCACAACCACACATGATAGGAAACTAGAGTACAAGAAGGAAAGAGTGTCATTGCATAGCCTCAAGAGACAACTCATGTAGAAACAAATAGTCCTTTCATGAAGACAAGGAGATTTGATTATGCCAAATGAATTCCCCTCGGATGGCTAGGCCTTCCCACTCCTATCCTTAGTATGTACAAGCACTCAAGGTCATGAGCAAGGCACCATATTATCTTATTAATGTGCTTTACCCTGGTTCATTAATTAGGTTAGCACTTGATTAAGAATCTCTCCATTAAGTTACCCTGATAGCTTCTTTAGGGCCTCGACCCCCATTGAGAGCCACTCTCCCTTTATGCATCTATTTAACCATACCATAAGGTTCAATTCAAGGAATCATAAATCACTAAAGCATATAAATTTTGTATAGGACATCCATGAATCCATTTTCAAAAAAATTAACACAATCAAATTTAGGACTTTCACAAGACCCTAACGCCAAGGAATAGCCCTGAAACAGTATATGAATGCAGAATTAACTGATTTCTACCATAAGGGAAAGGATTGGGCATATGATCACCATATCTTCCCAAATCAAATCAATCGAAACTTAAAACACACAATTGACAGAGTACAAGACCTAATTGAGCCTCTAGGATGACCCAAGAACCAAAACAAGACTAAACAACAATGTTGCATATATGATTTAATGTGTTGCACAATTTCACCTAATTCTCTTGCACTTTCTATCAAGAACTGCGCACTTGCAGCCCAAAACTACACACTTGCAATCTATTTTTGCTTACTTGATGGATGTTTTTGTGCTTTTGTTTTGACATTTAATTGGGCAATGTGACGTCTCATGTGGCAAAATTTGAGAAAGACCCATTTGAGGAATTCCTAATCACCTCCAACAAAGTTAATTAAATCATCCCTAAATCCTATAGACATAAATCAAGAATGCAACTTTCACAATAAACCCCAATTCAACCATTGAAAACAAGAGAACTTCCAACCAAAACTTATCGATTTTAGATCAATAATGAATACGCATTATAGAATGATATAAAATAAATCAAATCAACACATTTGCTTTTAAAAATATGATAAATTCAAATATACACAAGGAAAATAAAGAACCTTGCCTCCAAATTGAAGATCAAGGGAAGAAGGAGAAACTCACACACCAAAAGTTCTAGCTAAAAGCCTATCAAAATTGGCAACAAAACCAACAACAAACCACTCCAAATCCCAAGAAAATAATCTCCAAAACAAAGAATAATCTCCTCATGAATTAAAGCCAAGGATTGCACTCAATCTCCAATCAAAACCCTTCAAAAGTCTCCTCCAAAAATTGCAGCAAAAGAATTCCCAAAAAATCCAAAATCCAGCCATAAAATCCTTCCCAAAACATGTATGAGAAGTAAAAACCAGTTCAACTATCAAATAACCAAACATTAACAACTCGTAGATAAATTAATAAATACTCTATTTAATAAATCACTAAAACATAATTACTTCCGCACAACAATCATATATTAATTAATTTATATTCTTATTTAATTATTCACACCACCAGTATGAATATATTTGTACTTTAATATAGTGCTCCGCACATAAAATATAAAGATAAGAGATAGAATATAGGAATAGGAGCACAACCAAATAAATAATTATTTATAAATATAATTATAACACTTAGGGTATAAATATCACTTAAAATAATATAGCCTAAAATAATATCATAATAAAATAAACCATATATAACAATGAATATAACCATCATAAATCCACCCAAAATCACACAAGCTACAACCACTTGACAATGGGTAATCAAATGTTTCCTTCACGACAACCCAAGAAGGTAGACTCAAGACCAAGATAATTTCCCTAATTTAGTATGATGGTCAAGGTTAGGCTAGATAGGCCTTAATGCTATCTCCATGTAAACCACCATCGGGGATTGTATAGACACGCTCAGACATGTGAAGCCGGGTGTAGTTGATGCCTTGTACCTACATCAACCAAAACATAAAACACCTACACAACATATATATACATATACATATACACCTAATCATTATATATACACGAAGCTTCATAAATTGTACACCCTTAAATAAGGTTTTCCAATTCAACGCTTGGGTTAGCACCCACCTTAGTGTGTCCCATTGCATCTTGCATTTACAAGGCCTGTTTAGGCATTTAATTATTAATTTAATTAAATCTAAAGTTCTCTCTCATTGATTCATACATCATAAAATTGGGCCATTAACCCTAGGTGTGCCCCTTTTTATTTCATCTTAATTTAATCCTAATAATGTACTAATTTCAATCTTCAAGGCACATTTTCACATATCTACACATTTTGGATTGACCCACCATGTTGGATTAAGCATTAGAATCACGACAACTTGCATCCCTAGAAAAAAAAAAAAAAATTGACCAGACCAAGTAGACTTTATTCCCCAAATTTTGGGAGCTTAATTTCGTAGTATTATATTGTTCAAATCCCGCTTGGTGTCAATTTTTATCAATTCTAAGTTGGCCTTTTATCAAAATTAAAATTAGGGTTTCATATATAAATCCTTTCTTTCCCTCATTTGAGGATCCTAATCTAGCAATTTGAAAGGAGATCCTTGTGAAGTGAAAGGGTAGATTTGTGTGAACTCTAAAATCAACAAATCTATCCATCAATTACATCATCAACATCAACATTTTCATCAATTAAGGAAGCTTTAGGAGATATTGAAGAATGATAAGGGAATCATTGACTGTTGAATGACTTGTACCTCTTCCTTAGGATTTGGTATGATTTCATGTTATTTTTATATCTCTATTGAGCTTCAAATCTACATAACACTAATTTTAAGATTTGCATTATTGTTTTAGATCTACATTGCATTTGTGATTTGAAGCATTTACATTACACTCAATTTAGGATTTTGCTCACAACATAAGGTAGAACTTGAGTTCTCATTTAGCTCTTAAAAATCTTACAAACACATGAGAATCTAGGGCACACACACTTTTCAATACAATATTTGCTATTTGTGTAGGTGGAAATCATCAAAACAAGGGGTTTGACCAAGGCAAAACCCTATATAGCCACAAACACACCATTTTCCAACTTGTAGGTGCATTTATAGGTTTCTGTCGAAGTGAACAATTTATAGGAGATCTTAACAGATAGACATAGAACCAACATCACAATTTGGACCTAGATATCAGGGACCATGGTGCTCCATGCCCTAGTCCTCTTAATTTGGCTCTAGATTTCACCAAAGAAGCTCAAACAGACTAAAAAATCAACCTTGCAGTCCGTAGGTTTTCATTGTCTTTGAGACCTGGGCATACAACGCTTTAGTCTGTCAAGTCAAGCCCAGTTTTCTACCATAGGTTCACATTAGATCCTCATGATTAGATCTAAACTTTCTATCATAGTTTTGTTACGTTATCAATTATTTATCATTATTGTTATAGTTACTTTCGTTCATCCCATTAACACAACTTTGCTTCTCCTACATTTAGCATATTCCCTTTCATATTAAGAAAGGAATATAAACCCTAAAAGTGTCTCTTGACTCTCTTTCACAAGAGTTTGTCAAGGAGGAACATTCCTTTTGGTTCTTTCGTATTCCAATGTTTGAATGAAAGTGGGATTAGGTCCTAAAATTACTCGATTCCATTTTTACCCTAAATAGTACATAAGAATGTAGGAACTCATAATCAATTCTCCAATAAGATCACCTAAAACACATGTTAGTATATTAAGATCTAAGATAATTATAATACATTATCTTCATGTCTGAGTTATTAAGAAATCATAAGCAATAAATCCTTTAATATCATCAATATGTTCTGATGTGCATAAATCATCAACATCATCATCAAGTCCAAAAATATAGTGTCATCATGAATAGTCCACCATCATAGATCAAATAAGTATTTCCACACACATACACCTAACAGAATATCACACACATATAGAGTCAAGTCCAATAGACACAATGGAAAAAAAAGTCATGGAAGGTGTATATATATGTGTGTGTGTGTGTGTGTGTGTCTATACATATATATATATATATATATATATATATATATATATATATATATATATATATATATATATACATATATACACACATAAATCTGTCCATTTTAATTAAATGAATATTTCGTATTTATTTGATTAAAAATCCACTAAACCATCAGTTAATTAAATTAATATTAAATCAATTCATCTTCAAACTTTTTCCTATTAATTAAATAAATTATTCAATTTATTTTAATTAATTCATTCAACCAAATTCACACTCAATTAAATGAATAAATTCTATTTATTCAATTTAATCCTCTTTCCTCTTTTAAATAAATTAAAATAAAATATTTATTTAAATCATAAATCTCCCCCCACTTGCATTTTCCTAAAAATGCAAGTTGCAACCACAAGTTGAAATAAATTAATTTTATTTTAATTAAAATCCTATTTTCCCTCACCCACCAAATCCACTTGCACTCCTAAACCCCCTTCTAGATTCTTCTAAACCCTTCCTAATTAACCTAATCCATCCCCTAATTATTGTCACATTCCTAAGCAACTTGGAGTCTCTTTGAAAAACATTAAATGCTTTGTGTGTTCAACAATTTAACCTCTAAAGTCTTCCAAACCACTTATGGCTCTTACATGACCATTTATGGTTAGCCCCTAACTCAACCCTCATGTGACTCATGTGTCTCATGTGTCTCCTCAAGCATTTATTTCTTTGAACATGGTTATCCCTTTAACCTTTGCACAAGAGTTTATCCATTGGATAAAAGCTTTATTCTTTGAATAAAGAATTTATTCACTAAACCCAACCTTGACCTTAAGTCCCAAGTTAACTCTTAGGTCATGTCAAGCATTTAATGCTTATTCCCTCTCCTCTCAACCTATCTCATATTGACACTTGTCATCTTGGGATTGGGTTGAAAGCCATCACATGGATTGAATATCATTCAATCCTAACTATTTTTGAGATTACTCAATCTCAACCATCCATTGCTCCATTTTCCCTATAAATATAGCTCATTTCTTCATAATCCAGATCTTGAAAACTTGTATGCATTTAATCTATAGGCATTTCTAGAAAGCATTTTAGCATAAAATCACTAATATATTATCATTTTGGACTAAAAATAAATCTTAGTTCATTTCATGGAATCTCATATTTAGCTTATTTTACACTTACATACCACAGTTAATCATCTACAATCTTGAACCTCCATAAGCATCCATAGTGCAAAAAACTACTGAGAGCTACACTAATTTGGAACTTGGAGAGGAGAGGAACAAAGGAGAAGGAGCTAAGAGCATGGTAGAAGGCATTTGGAGATGTCTTCTTGCATTTACATTCATAGTTAAATGCTTTACTTTGTTTTTGGTGTCTCTTTTGATATGTCTGCTTAGTTTTTGGTTGGTTAACACTAACGTTTTCCTTTGTTTCTTTGTTTTATGTGTTATACGACCACAAACTTTTGTCTAACGTTGTCCATTTCACAAAGCATCATTTGGTGAACCCGACGTGAATCCAACAACCAACAACATTTTTATTTTTTCAAAACTAACTTTTGACTATTTAACTTGACACACAGGTCGCGCTTTGGCGCTTTTGTTCTCGCTTTAGCGCTATTGTAATTTGGTATTTTAGCGCTATTGTCTTTACAATAGTGATATTGTCTCAAATTTAGCGCTATTGTCAGTATATTAGCGCTTTTGAGTCTTAACTAGCACTTTTGTTTCTGTATTAGCGCTTTTGTATTGTTGTAAAAATATTTTCTTTTAGCACTTTTGTCTATATTGTAGTGTGTTTGTGTTAAGTAGCGCTATTGTAACAAAATGTTGTAAAAAAGGCCTTGTAACCGATAAAACATTTTTTTTAGGCTTGTAGAAGCCCACCAGATGGTCGAAATTTACTAATTGTTTGCTTCATGTGCAGGTTTTAAACTTACTCTTTTTTTGGCTTAAAAATAAAAAACACTTCATTGTTGGTGCTCTAAAACTTGCAAACAAATTTTATTTCTTTGCAAGTTAGGTTCACTTTATGTTTGGTGCTCTAAAACTTACAAACAAATTTCATTACTTGCAAGTTAGGATTCCAATTTTCACTTGGTGCTCTAAAATCAACAACACAAATTTGCTTTCATTGCAAGTTAGGGATACATTTTATTTTGGTGCTTAAAACAAAACAAGACAAATTTTATTTCTTGCATCAAAAACTTAAAAATCACAATCCACACTTCAATTTTTGTGCAAGTAAAAAGAACAATCAACTTGTTTCAATTTTGCAAAATGATTTTACTTCATGCAAACACGTTTTTCATTAAGTTGACTAGGATTTCAAATTCTAGTTTACTCAACATTTTGCCTTTGAAGTTAAAAAGAACATGATGGTTGTTGGAGCAACATCTCCAATTATATAGAAAATCATTGCAATGATAAGTTAAAAAGAACAAAGTGTATTTTGTGTTTGGCACACTTGTGCAAAAGAGTTGGTTGAGTGGTCCTACTTCCAACGCACACTATCCTCTCCCTTGGCTTTCGTGGTCCTAGGTGCAAGAGAAAAGTGTTAGTAACACTCAAGTTTTATCTTTTTAAGAGAGGCCTGCCAAGAGACACATCACTCTTGGGAATGACCTCGTGCGGTAAATCCTTCGAGCTGCTATAGAAATCAGGTGACAATGAAAGCTGTAGCCTTGGGTATAGTTGTTCCTACAGTGTAAATTGCCGAAAGAACAAATGGGCCCCACCACAAGTTAC
Source organism: Cryptomeria japonica (assembly GCF_030272615.1). Taxonomy (NCBI): domain Eukaryota; kingdom Viridiplantae; phylum Streptophyta; class Pinopsida; order Cupressales; family Cupressaceae; genus Cryptomeria; species Cryptomeria japonica. Next base: position 165,865,481 of record NC_081413.1, read on the forward strand.
AAGGCTCTTAAGTGAGTCACTGTAGAATGAACTTATGTCCAAAAACATCAAAAATTACTAAACACCTTTAAGTAGTATCACACCTGTTCTATTTATTGAGGATATTTGTGATAAATTCAATGCAAGAGCATAGATGGTTTTGCTCCCAAGATACTCACCATACATATTTCCTTGAGTAGAAACATAGCTTTTTGAAAAGTCACTTGTGGCTTGATGAAAGTGGTGACTCCCCCATCGTAGGAATCATCTATTTGTTATGCTCACACAAGACTTAGTATATCACATCCTTACCTGCCACGATGGGATTCATAAGGTATGTAGTACCAAAGTCAAAGAAATATCAAGATGTGGGTTGAAATTATCGCAACTAGTCATTTGACCTTAGGGATAAAATGTGTTTGAAGTGTTTTCGTTTTAGTCAAAGACCAAGTGCAAATTGAGTCGACTTCAGGCTTTGGAAAAACACCTAAAATATATTTGAAGGAAAGGGTCATAAAAAGTTCAAAGGATTGAGTTAAGCTAGACCCATACCTATTTATGCCGTTTGAGGTAACATTCTTGTGTTTGTGTGCTTGCTTTGTCTTCTTGTCAAAGAAAAATCATAAAATCCAATTCCAAAACAAGTATTCATCCAGCACAATATTTTCAAATACCAGCAAACAGATCAAAATCAAAGAGCAACAACAAAAGCATCAAACTATATGACCATTCTTCACATCTTGAGAAAGAAGAATCTTCATCAAAACATCAACTTAAAGAGAAGACCATTAAGCTCAAAGGCTTTAATCAAAAGGAGGAAATTCTTCTATCTTAATAGACAAATCTTTGTCTCTAATAGAGCTTTTCTACGTCACATGCATCTCTATCTTCAAGGGAAATCAAATGAATTTGATCCAGAATCATTGAACCGTAGAGCTTTTATGCAATATCGAGCTTTAAGTTATCACAAAAACAATGGAGGCAAAATCAATCCTAACTTCTTTCCCGACATTTGCATCACATATAACATAGCTAGGGAAGAACCACCAACTCCTGAACAAGAAGAAAAAGAGTTTGTTCCTTTTGTAACACAAAGTTTCTATTGAAGTTAACATTTCATCTATTCTCACATTCACATATCATCACCCCATTCCAACTCTCAAAACATCAAAAGGTTTTTGTCCCAAGTTCTATTTCAAAATTTCTTGAATCCAACACAAACAAATCACTTTTAGATTGTCTCTACATCTAGGATAAACTCATCCTAAGAGGCATTTCTACGTAGGTTAAAACTAGTCTATGAGTGAATCCTCTCATTACTAGGTAGTTGAGTCTGTAACACATCTAAGATCTCTCTAAACCTTATCACATCAAACTTTGTCAATCAAACACAACAAGCAATTCAAGAAAGAAATTTGGTAGCATCTACCTTTAGTGCTAGGGATCTGTATGCAAAGCACTTCACCAAACATCAATCTTTCATTCCATCACCAACTCATCATCATTTTCATCAAACTTCAACAAAAACTTGTAAACAAAATGGCTCATACCAGATCAAGATCTAGACAACCAGAAATTGAAGACGAAGAGGAGGAAAATATCAATGAGTTCCAAGAAGCCCTTGGAGGAAATATAAATGATGAAAATCCAAACACTCCTACTCCAACAACAATAGAAAGGGCACAACACAACCCTTTCTTTAATAGACTTTTTGATGAAATGCTCAGGAGCAATGCTGATGCTCACTTTTTAAGACTTGCTCAAGAAGGGGCTAAACTACTCTCTGACTTTGATGTAGCACAACTAAGACAAGCATCAAAATGCCAAAGTTGTAATGAGGATGAAAGAGGTCAAGAACACATCAGATACAACCTTCATCAAGGTAATCCCCCTCCTCCTCCTCCTCCTCCTCCAAATGAAATAGAAATGTTGCAGCAACAAGTTGAAAACCTCACCCAACAACTTCATAGTGGTGTAAAAACCAATCAATTTTCACTCAATGACATTTGTCCCTATCCCTTTGATAGGAATCTACATATGCCACCTTTTCCGCAAGGGTTTGAAACACCCAAGTTTGAAAAGTATAGAGGAAAAGGAGACCCTCGTGATCATGTTAGAGAATTCCATTCAGCTTGCCTCAAAGTGGCATATGAAGACACATACCTAATGTGACTTTTCCCCCAAAGCTTGGGAGGAACAACCACATCATGGTTTTCCTGATTACCAGGTGGCATTAGGACCTTCGAAGAGCTAGTCCAGAAGTTCCTAGCACATTACTCACACAACATTGAACGTGATATCACAACGACTGATCTATGTAACACTAAACAAAAACCAGGTGAGCTATTTTCAGTCTTTCTGCAATGATGGCATCAAATGTCTAGCAGGCGTTCTCTTCAGTTACCTGAACAAGAACTAGTGGAAATATTTATTTCGAACTTAAATGACGAAATGGAATTTCACCTAGATGTAAAGGACACAGACTCTTTCAATGACATGATCACCAAAGGCTTAAAATGTGAGCGGGCTCTCATAAAAAAAGGACTTATCAAGATATATAATGAGCCAAAGGATGACCCTCGCCCACGCTTCAATAGTGACAAGCTTAACTTCTAGAACAAAAATAAAAACATCGTCAATGACGGGGTTGTGGATGCAAGAACTATCAAAAGTGCACAACTTGTAGTTCAATTTGCAGGACAAAACCCCCCACCCAAGAATAACACAGTTTCTCCTCCAAATCAAGGACGCAATACATCTCAAGAGGAACCCAGACAACGTCAACAAAATTTTAAACCAAAACGAACATACACTCCCTTAGGGGAACCCATTGAAATGGTGTTATGTTAGTTGGTTTCTCAAAATCTGGTGACCTTACCCAAAACATCAAATTATGAACCTCAAGTCAAACCTTCATGGTGGAGGGATATTGAGCATTGCGACTTCCATCAAGGGAAAGGACATAAGACAAGCAATTGTCATAGATTGAAAGATCTTATTCAGGATCTTATTGACAGAGGTGAAATCAAGATAGAAGGACATGACCCAAAGACAACAAACAATGATCATCTCATGTTTAAAAATCCACTTCCATCACAAGATCAAAGGGGTCCTTCCACTTCAGGGAAAAACACAAATACCACCAATTATACGCAAGCTGCATATAATTACACTATGAATCACCTATACGATGCCGATGAACAAATTGCAACTATAACCATAAAAAATCCCAGCTCCACTTGCAATGTTGTTACACGTTGCGACAACATTACTATAAAAGCAGCTCCACAAGGCACCCCATCTATCCCAAAGCAGTATATTGCACCTATCTCCATCCCATAAAACAATCTTGGATCAAGCTCTCCAAGAGGCATTAGTCCCTGCAAACCTAAATGCAAATCAGTTCCAAGCCATGGTTGGAAATCTAAGGTCATCACCTTGTCTCACTTTCTCTGAAAGTGACAACTCCTCCTTCCAACAACCTCACAACGCCTCACTCCACATTGAAGGGTTTATCAACCAACATAGCATCAAGTGAGTCGTGATTGATAATGGAGCAGGCCTGAATATTTGTACTCTACAATTAGTCACAGCTTTGGGATATGCAATGGAATCAGTAGATCCCCGCAAGAAGATCACAATCAAAGCCTATGATGATGCAGAGCATTCATCCAAAGGAGTTGTGGTGCTACCAATCTGAGTGGGCCCTGTGGTGAAACACATCATTTGTCAAGTTCTAGACCTTTCTCTGCCATACAATTTATTGTTAGGAAGACCTTGGATACACGCCATGCAAGCCATCCCATCCACCTACCATCAGTGTATCAAGTTCCCACATAATGGTATAGAAATCACAATCGTGGGCGATGCAAACCTCTTTGCATATTGTCATAATATCAGTCATCAACTAGAGATTACCATTCCCAACAATAAAGTAGCCATCTCCTCCACATCATACGTAAGTCCAACCTCTCTTTCCAGTTCAAACATCGCTATACCCAAGAAAGAGAAGCTCAAGATGAAAATAGCAGAGGAAGGTCCTGGGGAATACAATCTCAGCCAATTCTTTTATGTTGGACAAATGCCCACTTCTCCTAGAACACATGGCAAACCTCAACGGTTACTTCAAATGCCACTAGTCAAACCAACATCTACTTTAACACCATTCATCCTTGGAAAGAGTCAAGAAGAAGATACCAGAGATGAAGACTTAGCAGAATGGATCTATAAAGATCCTATCACCACCAATATTCCGCAAGCTAAGCTTCCCATAGATCAGTATGGAAAAGACCTTCTCATTATGCAAAGAATGGGTTATGATGGTCAGAGTGCTTGGGACCTTGCAAGCAAGGATGACATGAACCGCTGCAGCTGGAATTAAAACCCAAAGATAACACTGGCCTAGGCTTTCAAAAGGAGATTCTTCCTAAGCTCAGATTCAAAGGGAAACCCAACAAACCACTATATCAGCCTATTACAAAGAGGTCACCTTTGATTATAAAAGCAACACCGTGCACCATAGCAACTGCCCCATTGAGGCTAAAAATCTCAGCAAAACCATCTACAACACCCATCATCCTACTAATCAAATCCACAATCCCATCAGCAACAACAATAACATCAATAGCACCATTAGCAGCAGCAACTGTATCAGAACCCACACCAGTATTTACGACATCAATAGTTCCAGCAAAAGCAACAGAGTCAACACTACCAATACTCCCCATATCAGATTCATTGATCCCCATAATCCTTCCTGCAACACAGATCATTTCATCTACAAAGGTACATCAACCGATCACACCTACAATATTTAACTCAAAGGATATCCCAGTATGGTACAATAACCGGTTATTGGAAAGTGACTCGAAAACTGACTCACATGAGTGGGAATTTGATTCCATACAGCTTAATACTTTAGATGAGGAAGACACATCATCACCTCCACCCCACAAAGACATCCCTGTTTACGGAGAAGCATAGATAATGACCTCTTGGGTTTCTGAGCTGGAAACATCTTCCACAGACCCTACGTCATATCCTACGCCTGATTCTGACAGAGAGAGTACCATCAACGACCTTCACCACAATGTCTTAACCCTCACTGACACATCTAACGAACTTAACCTAATCGATGAAGTAATACCCATTATCCATCCTGAACTCATCGAATGGAACCAACCTAATCTCCCATGTCTTGACCATTTCCAAAACGATGAGGCGATCATTGACTTTTTGGAACTACGGGATAACATACCAAGCGGGGATCACAAAGCTGGATTTTCCATTGAACTTAATAGCGTAACATACTTTGGGGCGGATGCCAAACCTTCCAGCTACAAAATTATAACAATAAAACATGGATCTTCTAGTGAAAACCACACTGTGACACTATTTGATCCCGCAAAAGTAAAAAGAAAGAGCATATCCAATGGTGAAAACCTCTCTAAGGTGCCTGAGGATGAAAGGTTTGACATTCTCCCCTCTAGTACACAACAGGAAAGATCAATAATTATCATCAAAGAGACAAAAGAATACAACATGGGGACTCCTGAAACACCTCACCACATACATCTGACATCTCTTTTAACTCCAAAGGAACAACCTAAGTTTGTAGAGTTCTTCTAGAAGCATCAGATCAACTTCGCATGGTCATATGCAGACATGCCTAGGCTTGATCCGGATTTAGTCATGCATCACCTCACCATAGCAGAAGGAGCCAAACCTGTCAAGTAGAAACTTTGCAAGATGCATCCTCATATTGCGGTATTAGTCAAGGCAGAACTCAAGAAACTCCTAGATGTTGGCTTTATTAGACCAATTGATTATGCAGATTGAATATCCAATATTGTGCCCGTTGGCAAACCAAATGGGGGCATCTGTATCTGTACTGACTTCAGAGATCTGAACAAAGCATGTCCTAAAGATGACTTCCCCCTACCAAACATCAACATAATAGTAGACCTAACAGCAAGACATGCCATGCTTTCACTCATGGATGGCTTTTCAGGGTACAATTAGATAAAGATCGCACTAGAGGATCAACATAAGATGACCTTCACATGTCCATGGGGAACATACTGCTGGAATGTAATGCCTTTTGGTCTAAAGAATGCAAGAGCGACCTATCAACGAGCAATGACCACCATCTTCCGTGACATGATGCATACCATAATGGAAGATTATGTTGATGATTTACTGGAAAAATCACTAACAAGAGAAGGTCATCTAGACATATTAGAGAATTTTTTTGACAAACTAGAACAATATCATGTTTGACTCAACCCAAAGAAATGTGTCTTTGGAGTAACTTCAGGGAAGCTTCTAGGATACATTATCTCAAGCAAAGGCATCGAGGTTGACCCTACAAAGGTCAAAGCAATCATGGACATGCCACCACCGAAGAACATCAGTCAACTAAGGACATTACAAGGGCGACTACAATCCATTTGAAGATTCATTGCACAACTGGAAGATAAGTGTCACCCCTTTACACACTTGTTACACAAAAACATCCACTTTCAGTGGGATACCAGATGCTAGCAAGCATTCCAGATGCTTAAAGATTATCTCATGAATACACCATTACTGATCCCACTAGATCCGAGCAGACCTCTATTACTCTATATATCAGCAACAAGTACAACATTAGGCATAATATTGGCACAACACAATGCAGAAGGGAAAGAGTGTGTTGTTTACTACATCTCTCGTACACTGGTTGGCTATGAACTCAATTACACACCTATTGAGCGAGCTTGCCTAGCAGTAATCTTGGTAGCCACTAAACGGAGGCACTATCTGTTGACACATAAAGTACAACTCATTGAAAAGACCGATCCACTCAAATACTTACTCAGCAAAGCAACATTGATAGATCGCTTGGCCAAATGGGTGATGATTCTACGTGAATTTGACATCGAGTATGTAGACCGTAAAGCTATCAAAGGACAAGTCAGTGCAGATCAGTTGGTTGATGCACCACTCATAGGCAATCATCCTCTCATTTCCAATTTTTTGGATGAAGAGATATTCATGATCACAGCAACACAACCATGGAAACCATACTTTGATGGTTCATACAATAGGCATGGCTCGAGGGCAGGCATTTTGTTTATCACACCTCAAGGTGACAGCATCTCGAAGTCTTACAGGCTCACATTTCCATGCACAAACAACATAGCAGAGTATGAGGCCTTGATCACAGGACTCAGGTTAGCCATACAATGGAAGTTACAAGAATTACAAGTATATGGAGACTCCCAACTGGTCATTCGAAAAGCAACAGATGAATATTAGGCCAAGGATGACAAACTCATGCCGTATAAACAAATGGTGGACAAATTAAAAACATCATTTACTACCATCACCTTTGAGCAGATACCTAGAGATCAGAATTGATTTGCTGACGCTATGGCTACCATCGCATCTCTCCTAGATCTTTGACAAAATTCAACATGCTACGAGTTCTTGGTTGAACAACTTTGGATTCTTGCTTATGATATCCTCAAATCTGAGATGGTATGTCACCTTATTGGTTCTGAATCCCCATGGTACGGTGAATTCTACACCTACCTTCGCGATCACACACTTCCTCCTAATTAATCAAATAACCAACGTAAAACCTTCATTCGCCAAACCGCTTGATATACCATTATTGCTGAAACTCTATACCGACGCAGTCTTGATGGTACTCTCCTTCAATGTCTGGAACAAGATGAGATAACAAAGGCCTTGGAAGAAGTACATGAAGGAATTTATGGAACTCATGCAAGCGGTCCTTCACTAGCCAAGAAACTCCTGTGCACTAGATACTATTGGCCATCCATGGAAAAAGACTCCTATTACTTTGTCAGAAAATGAAAGAAATGCCAAGTTCATGGAGACTTGATACATGCTCCAGCACAGGAATTGCAACCAATCACAACACCATGGCCCTTTTGCCAATGGGGACTTGACCTTGTGGGTAAAATTCATCCATCTTCATCCAATGGCCAAAAATTCATTATTACCGCCACTGAATACTTCACAAAGTGGATCAAAGTTGTTCCACTTACCCAAGTCACTGGCAAGTAGATCACCTCATTCATCCTTAATTACATCATCTGCTGGTATGGTGTACCCATGTCCATCATCACAGATAACGGGCTTCCATTCAAGAATCAGGATGTTCGTGAGCTCTGTGAGAAGTTTCACATCCAACACCATTTTTCCACTCCCTATTACCCACAAGGCAATGGTCAGGCTGAAGCATCAAACAAGAACATATTAAAAATCCTCAAGAAGACATTCAATGATGCTGGTTGTGATTGGCATGTTCAATTGAATCCAGCACTATGGGCGTACCGAACTAGCATTCGAACCCCTACAAGCGCAACTCCCTACTCACTGGTCTATGGAGCATAAGTTATCTTACCTATCAAAGTTGAAATACCATCACTACGGGTTCCTTGCATAATCTCATTGATGATGAAGCATACCGAGTATCACGTCTTCAGGACTTAGAGCTACTCGATGAGAAGCGACAAGCTGCATACAATCACCTCAAAGCCTATCAACAACACATGAGCAGAAGCTATAATCATTGGGTTAGACCTCGTACATTCGAGGTAGGTGATCTTGTTCTTCAAGAAAATCCTTGTAACCAACCTAACCGAGAACATCAAGGAAATTTTGAATCAAATTGGTTGGGTCCATATGCTATCACTGCTATATTTGGGTCCGGGGCATATCAGTTGGCTACTTCAGAAGGAGAACCACTAGCAGATCCGATCAACAATGTGCACCTCAAACAGTTTTATACATAAGCTGCACAGAGCATCAGGCTCCCAGGCATACCGGAAAAACACCAAAAAACATTCAGATAAATGTCCTGAAGAAAATACAAAAAACATTGTAGCATTGTAAATTGTACGCACTTGCTAGGGTGGTACAGTTTCACACCTAGTTTAGCACCCGCCTTGGCGCGGTTCACATTTTGCATTGCATTTCTCCTTTAGCACTTAATTAATCAAATTAATTAGGTCTAAGGTCCTATTTCATCATCCTTCACATCATAAAGTCGGGCCCTTTCATTAAAGTGTGCCCCTTTTCATGTTATTCCTCCAATACATCATCTAATCAAAAACCCTAATTAAGTCCTATTTTGAACTTGGGGGCTTGATTTCGGGGGTCAAAACATCTCGAAATCATCTGTAACTTCGGGTTCTCTCTAAAATCATCATATCTGATGGCCCTAAAAATTTGGTGAAAAGTTGCCGGGACCATGGCGCTTGGAGTGCACACGGTCTCGGACATTTTTCCCGAAATTTTAGGAGCACGATCCAATCATAAAATAAAGCTTAACCCCAAGAAATTGGTGGGAGATTCAATCTCTAGGTCGGCCAAAAGACGAAATTGTGACCTAGGGTTTCATACATAAGAGCTCTCTTTCTTCATTTGAAGGGATCGGAATTTTGTTTTCAGGAAACCTCATATGTAGCGAAAGAGCAGATCTTTGAAGACTTCAACAACTTTCGACATCCCTCTATCAAGCATTTATCAAATCCATTCATTCATTTAGGGCTTGGAAGACATTGAAGAACAATAGGAGATTACTGACTGAAGATTGGCTTGTACCTCTCCCTTGGGGGTTGGGTATGATTTCATGTTGTTTTCATGTCTTTGCATAAGCTTCAATATATCATTTATCCATGCTTTAGATCACTTTGCATCTTGATTTAGAGCATTTACATTATCATTGACAAGCAATTAGGGTTTACTTTCTAGGTTGCTCTAGTTTGCTTACTTGCATTTTAGATCTTGCACACACACAAGGTCTGCACACACATTACTTTTACAATACAACTTGGCTATTCGTGGAGGTGGAAATCACCAAAGTGGGGGTTTGACTAAGGCAAAACCCTATATAGCTTCCCAAACACCTTTTTCAGATACAAGTGCAGGTTTCGAGACTCGGACGATGCCGCAGGTTGCAGATCCGGAAAAAGCAGGTCGAGACAGCACCCCACACCAAATTGTAGAGCAGAATACCAGGACAGGGGCATGGGGCGCCCTGGTCCTACCAGGACAGGGGTGCTGGGCGCCCTGGTCCCTGGGACAGAGGCACTGGGTGCCCTGGTCCTCCTGACAACAACATTTCAGACAGTTTTCCAGAGTGCAAAACAACAGTTTAAGGTGTAGTTCCGGGACAGAATTAGGACAGTGGCGCCCGCGCCCCCATCCCAAACATTTTCAGTCAAATTTTGACTTCGGGTACGCATCTGCATTCTTGTTTTATCCTTGTGTTTACAACTTTCCATTGTTTAAGTTTAATTCTGTAATCTTGTTGTTAGCTCATACTTGCATTTTAGGGTTAGGAATTGAACTTGCATAATCTTACCTTTCAAATACAACAAAGGAATAGAAATCCTAATAGGTAGCCCGTGGCTCTCTCTTTCACAAAAAGAAGTAGCCAATTGTGTGATACCTCTAGGCTCTTTCGTATTCCGTAATGTGTGTCAAAAGGTAGGATTAGGGTATGATAACCTAGTCTCGCTTTTTCTCCCACACATTTTGGTGAACCCGACGTGAACTATCATTGCTTCTTCTTGCATTGCATTTGTTAGATCTAGATCTAGATTTAGTGTGTTTTCATTTCATTTTCATTTCATTTTCATTAAAAAAAAAAAGAGTGTGTTTCTTTGCATTGTGTGTTTAATTTTCATGCAACTTTCATTTCAAAATGTCAGACTTTTATTTGCAAAATGTTCATGCTTATGATGATTATTATGAGTATAGCCAAGATGAATTAGATGAAGCTTTAGATGAGTTTTTGAACCCTAAGGATGCCAAACCTTCATTTTACCAAAAACTCATAAACCTTGTTACTATGCCATTTCGTTGTGATGAGAAAGATAAGTTGAATGATTCCTCTCAAGGGTACATTCCTATCAACTCTTCCACTAAATCTAGTAACATGGTTGTTTTCAACAATCCCCTCTATGAAGAGATATCTCCTTTCGAACCAAAAGATAAACCTTTTGATAGCTATGATCATACTTTTATGGATGATGCTCTTGATGACTTTGTGGCTTTATCAAAATCTTTAAACAAGAACAAGACTTCTAAATTGGTTAACATGATAAACTTGAATGAGCATAAAAAGCCTCTCTTTGAAGTCCAAGGTGCTTATCCTTCTCCCACCTTTCAAGGTCCTAAATCACCTCTCCTTACTGTCCAAGGAGGGTATGATCATGATTCCTTTCGTACTCTGAATAAACCAATCATCACTGTGCAAGGAAGAAAACCTATAAGTCCTTATAGTTATGCCAAGCAAATAACTAGAGAGAGTTATCATGCGATTGCCCATACTTACCATACCAGAAATAATAGGCAGCCTAGTCCTCCTCCTGTTATTCCAGTTTCTCTTCCGAATCCTCAACCAATTCTTCCACAAGCTCCATGTATTTCACAAGTTCTTAGTAAGGAATATGATCTCATAGAACAACTTAAAGTGACTCCTGCTAAGATATCCCTTTAGGATTTGATTCAAACTTCTTCCGCTCATCATGGAATGTTACAAGATGCCTTGAAAGATTTGAATGTTCCTCCACCGAATACATCTAGTAATATAACATCTTTGGTTAACTCTGTGATGAATCCTAAAGTTCAAATTGTGTTTACCCAAGATGAGTTGCCTACTAGTGAAATTCAACATCAATATGATCCCTTGATGATTGTGGTTATCATGAAAGACACTGCTATAAGACGAACACTAGTAGATAATGGCTCTGGTCTTAATGTGTGTAGCATTAATCTTTTGGATAAGATGAATGTGGATAAATCCCTAATTGAGCCGGACTCTCATCCTATTCGAGGCTTTGATAATGTGGCTAAAACTTCATTAGGTACTATCACCTTACCCATCACAGTGGGGCCTGTTACTTTGCCTACTCCTATCCATGTTATGGCGGGAAATCTAACATACAACTTGTTATTAGGGAGACCTTGGATTCACAGTATGCAAGCTGTCCCCTCTACATTGCACAGACAAGTTAAGTTTATCTATAACAATAAGACATATACCTTGATAGGTGATACTAATTTCCAAGCTTGTTTACAAACATCTACTTCCAAAGGGGGTGCTTCTAAGCCATCCTCGTCTAGTGATGACTCTTTAAACAAGATACCTATCGATGAATCCTCACTCTCTGATGATCAAAATTCTTTGGATGAGTCTGGAGCTCCTGAAGAAGACTCTTCTCGACCTGAAACTTCACATAAGAAGGATTTTGATCCTGAGAAGGTTCTCGCAGACGACGATTGGGGATCCCTTGATTTTAATCCCACCTTTGTAGGTGAATATAAGGTTCCTTCTAGAGAGCTTAAAGTTGAAAAGAAGGAAGAAGCTAAAAATCAATCAACATTACCTGAGCCTATGAGTAATAATTTTGTGGCTGCTTCTCAAACTTCTTCTCCTCACACCTCTAATTCTGAAGAGTTTGATTCTTTGTCTTATGAAAAACCGCCTTCTCTTTCTGAAATGGCTGATCGTTATGGTCGTGGTTTTTGCATTTTGGCTAAGCATGGGTATCATGGAAATGGTTGTGGTGCTCACGAACAAGGGATAAAAGTTCCTCTAGAGAATAATCTTCACAATTATGCCTTTGGACTTGGCTATAATCCCTGCAAGTGCACTAAAGCTTCTAAGAGACCATGTATTAGTGTTAATGCTAATTCTTCATCTCTATCAATGCAACACCCCGAGTACATTGATGAGGATCCTTTGTGTGCTTGTGCCTTGGATGTTTTTCCTACCGATGATGCTTTAGCTGAGTTTTTAGGAGCATATGATACTCTTCCTCGTTATCATCACAATAGGGGACTCCCTTATTGTTTGAACACTGAAGCCTATTTTGGAAAAGAGATTGATAATGATGAGATTGTGAAAGAATTCCCTCAGTTAAAGGATACTCCCCAACAAAGTAATCTTCTCATAAGTGACACCACTGATGTTAAGATGGATCTTTGCAATGAAGAAAAAGTTATTAAAATTGGAAAATGTTTGGATGAAGAGGAACAAAAACAATATGAAGATTTATTGCATGAATTCCCCGAGATCTTTGCTTGGACATACTCTGACATGCCTGGTATAGATCCTAAGATTGTTACCCATAACATTGTCTTAGTTCCTGATGCTAAGCCCGTGAAACAAAAGATTCAAAAAATGAATCCTAAGGTGGCTCTGCTTGTTAAGGTTGAGATTGAAAAGTTATTGGAGGTTGGATTTATCCGCCCTATTGATTATTCCCCGTGGATTTCAAATATTGTCGCTGTGGCTAAACCAAATAATAAAATAAGAATGTGTACCGATTTTCGAGATTTAAATAAGGCTTCTTTAAAAGATGATTTCCCTCTTCCAAACATTGACATGATAGTTGATTCTATGGCAGGACATGCCTTGTTATCCTTCATGGATGGTTTTTCAGGATACAATCAAATTTACATTAACCCTCAAGATCAATTCAAAACTGCTTTCACCACTCCTTGGGGTACTTTTTGTTGGATAATGATGCCTTTTGGACTTAAAAATGCCGGTGCAACTTATCAATGAGCGATGACCCTTATCTTTCATGATTATATGCATAAGATTTTAGAAGATTATGTTGATGATATTTTGGCCAAATCCATTCTCCGCATAGATCATATTAAAATCCTTCGTCAAATCTTTGAAAGAATTCATAAATATCACATGCGCTTGAATCCTCGAAAATGTGTTTTTGGTGTGGATAGTGGAAAACTATTAGGATTCGTAGTTTCGCATCGTGGGATTGAGGTGGATACTAAGAAAATAGATGTTATTGTCAACATGCCACCTCCTCGAAATGTGTCTCAACTCAAAAGCTTACAAGGAAAGATTCAAGCTATTTGTAGGTTTGTATCTCAACTTGCGGATCGTACTTTTTCTTTTACTCAGCTTCTCAAAAAGAATATCATTTTTCAATGGAATGAAGATTGTCAGCAAGCATTTGAAGATTTAAAAATGTATCTGGCTAATCCTCCTATCCTTCGACCGGCCGAACCTTCTCAACCCTTCCTTATTTATACAACTACTTCCTCTCATGCTCTTGCAGCATTATTGGCACAACATGATAAAGATGGTAGGGAGTGTCCGGTTTATTATATAAGTCGTACCTTACTCGATTATGAGACCCGATATTCTACGATAGAAAGACAATGCTTGGCCTTGGTGTTTGCGACTCAGAAATTGAGACATTATCTCTTAAATTTAGAAGTCCACGTCATGGTAAAGTTTGATCCTTTGAAGCATCTTTTCTCTAAAACCGATTTATCAGGATGCCTAGCTAAGTGGGTTATGATGTTAACTGAATTTGACCTTAAATTTGTTTCACAAAGAGCAATTAAAGGGCAAGCGTTGACCGATCACCTAGCTGAGGCCCCTTCACCTTTCTCCTTCCCTAACTCCGAGTCTTTTCCTAACAACTTCATCCTTTGTACAGAGAAAGATGAAACTTGGGAGTTATACTTTGATGGCTCTAAGTGTCGTACGGGATCGGGGGCAGGTGTTGTTCTGATTTCTCCTACAAAGAAGTCTATTCCCTTATCTTATCGTCTCAATTTCCTATGTACCAATAACATTGCTGAGTATGAGGCTCTTATAGCAGGAATAAAGGCAGCCTTAGCTTTGAATATAAAACACGTACATATTTTTGGAGATTCTCAACTAATTATAAGACAAGTAACAGGACTATATCAAGCGAAACAAGACAAATTATCACAATATAAAGACCTTGCTATCTCTTTGTTACAAAAATTTGATTCTTACACCATGGAACCTGTCCCTCGAAAAGATAATCGACATGCGGACGCAATGGCATGTGTGGCTTCTTTGGTATCTTTAGAGGACCCTATGGTTGATCTTAAATTTGTTATTCACAACCTTACTTCTCCAGCTATTGTAGATGATTCTAGCTTGGTGACATGTTGTGACTTTATAGACTCAGATGAATGGTATTCGCATATTGTAAGATACTTGACTGATGGTACCTTTCCTGATTCCGCTAATAGGAACACTAGGGCTAGAGTTTGCAAGCTATCCGCTAGATATATCATTCTTTCTAATATTCTATACCGAAGGGGTTATAACGGTCTTCTCCTTCGTTGTCTTAATAAATCGGAAATCCCTATTGCCCTTGAAGAGGCCCATTCAGGTGCCTGTGGGGGGCATTTTGGAGGCAAATCCTTGGTTCAAATATTGCTTCGCATGGGATATTATTGGCAAACTATGCAGCAGGATTCTTTTTCATTTGTTAAAAAATGTCATCAATGTCAACAACACAACAATTTGATTCATGCTCCTGCCCAAGAACTTCGTTCTCATGTAGCTTCTTGGCCTTTCTCTGCATGGGGGCTCGATCTTATTGGTAAAATCTCCCCTCCTTCATCTCAAGGACATACTTTCATTATAACCGCAACAGATTACTTTACAAAGTGGGTAGAAGCCGTTCCCCTTCGCTCTACTACTGCTGAAGTGATTTGTCGATTTCTTCTAGAAAACATTATTTCTCGATTTGGGATACCTTCCACTATAATCTCTGATAATGGGACATCATTTAAGAACAAGGACGTGAAGAAATTCCTCGAGAAGTATCATATCAAATATCGATTTTCTACACCATACTATCCTCAATCAAATGGTCAAGCTGAATCATCCAATAAGATAATTGAACAAATTCTTCGTAAAACTGTGAATAAGCATGGTAAGGATTGGAGTACTCAGCTAATCTATGCTCTTTGGGCCTACCGAACGAGCGTACAAATTGCTACCAGAACTACACCTTATAATCTTGTTTATGGTGCTGATGCTATTATGCCTTTAGAATTAGAGATTCCGTCACTTAGAGTTTCTCTCAGAGGTATAGTAGATGACGACACTTATAGAGAACAAAGACTTCAACAGCTTGAGATGCTTGATGAACAGCGTATAAATGCTCTTGAGCATATTCAAGCATATCACAAAACTCTACAACGAAGCTATAATGATAAGGTTATTCAACATTCCTTCTCAGTGGGTGACTTAGTGCTCTATGAGAATCAGTGCAATGTGAATGCCTTACCTGAAGAAAAGGGAAAATTTAGTCCTAATTGGCTTGAACCGTATATCGTTACTGAAGATTATGGATCAGGTGCTTACAAAATAGCGGGTGTAGACGGTACGTCTCTTAAAGACCCTATAAACGCTATGCACTTGCGTAGATACTATGCTTAATTCCTCATTCCTTATCATTCATCTATTTCCTTTCTCACTTTTTCAAAATTGGATAATATGTTAGCATATCTTTGTTAGAGCAAATGGAATTAAATGATGTTTTGTTTAATCTATATTGCTTCGTTCCTGACAAGCGTGTTTCTTTACTTTATGGTTTGTCTTGAATTCATTTTATGTAAATTGCAAAAGATTTACATTTTTCATTATGTTGGCATATTATACAATATCTTTATGTGTTAAGTTGAATCGTGTCATGTTGTGTTTAAATTCAAATTAAATCACATTAGTTATATGATTCCCAAGCTTAACACATATTTTTCTTCCCTATCATCAATGTAGTACTTGATTAAATATTTTAATTAAGTCACACATGTATCAATTTAATCATGGAGCATTGAGAAATCAATCACATGGAAATTAAATTCAGAACATACATGTACATCTACCAAATGTATTAACTTTAATCAAAATACCCATTGTTTTTAGACATTAAAGATAACACGTTTGAGACAAAGAAGCATGTATATATATATGTGTGTGTGTGTGTGTGTGTGTGTGTGTATGTGTGTGTGTGGATCAATATACAAAGGTAGGTCACTACACATCCAAAATGTGACCTACCCTACATCATAAAGATCACCTCCTATCCCTAGGGCTGGTGGCTGGAGAGTGATGACTAGAAGCTCCCTCCTGATCCGGCTGTGCAGGTGGACCCATAGGGGTATACCGTGATATAGATCATGAATGGCTCCGAGAGGAACTCCTATGATCCCTATCCATAAGGATCGCGCGATACAAGGTAGCCTCGGCCTGAGCTGCTGCTAGATCACGCTGTGCCCGCTGAAGGTCCTCTGATAGAGCTCGCTCTCTCTCCCTCCATATCTCTACCTGTACTTGGAATGGAGAAAATAAATCATCATGCCGACCCGCATTCCCTTGAAGTCTATAAGCAACCTGTGAGGAACTAGGGATCTGCGCCGTCATGGAGATATCTGTCACTGCTTGCTGGATCAGAGAACGCCACTCCTGCACATTAGCTGTAGCAGTAGAACAGATCATGTATTAGTACCATTTTATATCATCAAAACATCAATCAATCAATTTAAACCTACTATACCTGGATCTCCCTCACGCCAGTAGGGATCGTGATATGGTAGCATCTGTGACTGGGAACTACTAGGCTCCCCACGCTCGAACAATCTGTGCACAATGGGTGTAGGCTGGCCCGTACTAGAAACAGGTCTTCGTATCGCCTCATGTTCCCCCTTTTGGGGAATAAGAGGAGGATCCAGGGCTATGGTATCATCTCCTGAATGGTGGGGAGCAGCATCTGACCCCTCCTCATCATCTCTATCCTCATCCTCATCCTCATCCTCGTCCAGATCCTCACCTGCATCCTCGTTCTCCTCATCTATATCTGTGTCATCATCCTCCTCTTCCTCAGCACTAGGCTAATCCCCTGTGGGTGGATCAGGATCTCCTACCTCCTCATGACCCTCTCCCTCCTCCGACCTGGATCCCTGATCCTCATCTCGGTCTCCATGTCTCCATGGGCCTGGATGGCCTGTCGGGTGATCTGGTGGAAAGATAGGCCCTAGGTATGATCTCGTAAACCATGAGAGATACCTATGCTGTGCCCCGGGATCTGCAGCATAATTAGTGACCACATCTTGGTCGGACCCCTCTATATCTGTGATCTCGATATCATCTATCATAGGTCTCGCTACTGCTCTGGGTCTAGGAAGGACTCGTGAGTGTCGAGTGTAGATGGGCACATCGGCTGGAACACACTGCTCTAGTCCAAACTGCCTTCGTACTTGGTCAAAGTAGAATGGGACTATGATGTGTGGATATCACCCTCTCAGTAGGCGGTTCCTCTGTAAACATGCTAACTGTCTCTCCATCCCATCCCATCTGTGCATCTGCAGATATGGTCTCCACACAGTCACCTCAGCTGTCAATCTATCAAATGTCACTCTCCAATACAATAGATCTCCAAATCTCCACTCGCTGGTAAGTGGATAAGCAAATACCTTAGGTTGCTCGCTAGCCGCACTCATCGGATAACCGACAGGCCTGGTGCATGTAAAGTGCTCAAATATCCACACCTACAAAAGTGTGCATGTCATCAAACTGCAACCCTGTCCGAAAACATACTCCTCGAGGTCGTGATAGAGATGTGCAAGCATACTCCAACCCCAGGCATATACTCTCCTGCGTCTCTCCATAGCCCTGATGCACCATGTGAGACCCTCATGCATGTGCGTACCTCACCCATTAGGGCAGACAGCTAGTGCAATGATGGCTATCATAAGACGTCTCATGAGGGGCACCTCTCCTATAGGATGTAAGAGCCAGCTGACCATGATACGACCTCTCGTCTCACTCGGCATGACTCTCCCTATGCAATATACCTGCTCCCTCTGATGATCCTCTACTGACCGATCGGTCGCATATGTCACGGTTGCTCCTCTGATTGGTAGGCAAAGAATGTGGTACACATCCTCAAGTGTCACTGTCATCTCCCCTATTGGAAGCTGGAACATGCATGTGTCAGGATCCCATCGCTCCATGAGTGCCATCAGCATCGCGGGATGAAATCAAATGGCTGACATAAGAATCATAGACCATAAACCCACAATTGACAATATGTCTCTCTCTGCCTGAGTCAGCCGGGGAATCTGATCTCACAAACTGCGAAGAATCTGCCCCGTCGTATGCTCTCTCATATATGGGAGACCCTGCAACACAAAAACATAACTGTAATCAGTACTCAATCATCAAAATCATTCATGCAAACTGTCGAACATCGTATGCTAACCCTGGTATCTCTCGCCAAGTCCTGATTGGGACCATGGCGCCCTGTGTGGGACCCACGGTCAGATTCCAGGGCCCGCAAACGATCATAGAAAGTCAAATGCAGAAAATCAAAAGTCAACATTCAGTCAACTCACCTCGTCCAGTGGCTCATCGTCGATCACGGCCTGTCGCAGGATCTCAATCCTCGTGGGATGCTCCGGTCGTTGTGAAGGCATGATGATGGCTATGTGGGCTCCGCTACAATAGACAATATTCAGAAATCAACAAAGTGACAAATGCAAATGTCACTTTCAAGGTATATACTTTCATTCCTTTACATTTACTTTCAAAACCCTAAGTTTCCTCTATCACTCATTTCATCATAACTTGAGTTTGGGAGATGCGATTTTCAAACCGTTTGTTGCATAGGAATCATATTTTCATTCCCCTACTCTCGGGATGTTCCAAAAAGTGCTCTAATGAAGCCTTTTTAGTGAACACCCCTCATCAATACTCCCTTACACAATTTGTCGTAAGTAAACATGCTACCCTGTTTCACCTCCCTAATAAGCAAGTCGAAACAGGGGGGGGCATATAGCTACTCACAAGTTTCATCACTTTTCTTAGTAAGCATTAGGTGATTTTGTGATCTAACGTGTGTTTTGTAGGGTGCGGTTCCTAACTGTGTACTGCAGATACCGCTGGGGGCTTCGTTCGACGAACTTATGGATATATCCTTTTTCAAATGATGTTTACTTTCTGTACTTTAGCTTGCATATGCACGTAGTACTCATATGACCACTAAAGTGGGGGCTAAATGTAGCATCGTAAATTGTATGCACTTGCTAGGGTGGTACAATTTCACACCTAGTTTAGCACCCGCCTTGGCGCGGTTCGCATTTTGCATTGCATTTCTCCTTTAGCACTTAATTAATCAAATTAATTAGGTCTAAGGTCCTATTTCATCATCCTTCACATCATAAAGTCGGGCCCTTTCATTAAAGTGTACCCCTTTTCATGTTATTCCTCCAATACATCATCTAATTAAAAACCCTAATTAAGTCCTATTTCGAACTTGGGGGCTTGATTTCGGGGGTCAAAACATCTTGAAATCACCTATAACTTCGGGATTCTCTCTAAAATCATCATATCTGATGGCCCTGAAAATTTGGTGAAAAGTTGCCGGGACCATGGCGCTTGGAGTGCACACGGTCTCGGACATTTTTCCCAAATTTTAGGAGCACGATCCAATCATAAAATAAAGCTTAACCCCAAGAAATTGGCGGGAGATTCAATCTCTAGGTCGGCCAAAAGACGAAATTGCGACCTAGGGTTTCATACATAAGAGCTCTCTTTCTTCATTTGAAGGGATCGGAATTTTGTTTTCAGGAAACCTCATATGCAGCGAAAGAGCAGATCTTTGAAGACTTCAACAACTTTCAACATCCCTCTATCAAGCATTTATCAAATCCATTCATTCATTTAGGGCTTGGAAGACATTGAAGAACAATAGGAGATTATCGACTGAAGATTGGCTTGTACCTCTCCCTTGGGGGTTGGGTATGATTTCATGTTGTTTTCATGTCTTTGCATAAGCTTCAATATATCATTTATCCATGCTTTAGATCACTTTGCATCTTGATTTAGAGCATTTACATTATCATTGACAAGCAATTAGGGTTTACTTTCTAGGTTGCTCTAGTTTGCTTACTTGCATTTTAGATCTTGCACACACACAAGGTCTGCACACACATTACTTTTACAATACAACTTGGCTATTCGTGGAGGTGGAAATCACTGAAGCGGGGGTTTGACTAAGGCAAAACCCTATATAGCCACCCAAACACATTTTTTAGATACAAGTGCAGGTTTCGAGACTCGGACGACGTCGCAGGTTGCAGATCCGAAAAAAGCAGGTCGAGACAGCACCCCACACCAAATTGCAGAGCAGAATACCAGGACAGGGGCGTGGGGCACCCTGGTCCTGCCAGGATAGGGGCGCTGGGTGCCCTGGTCCTTGGGACAGAGGTGCTGGGCGCCCTGGTCCTCCTGACAGACAACATTTCAGACAGTTTTCTAGAGTGCAAAACAATAGTTTAAGGTGTAGTTCCAGGACAGAATCAGGACAGTGGCACCCGCGCCCCCGTCCCGAACATTTTCAGTCAAATTTTGACTCCGGGTACGCATCTGAATTCTTGTTTTATCCTTGTGTTTACAGCTTTCCATTGTTTAAGTTTAATTCTGCAATCTTGTTGTTAGCTCTTACTTGCATTTTAGGGTTAGGAATTGAACTTGCATAATCTTACCTTTCAAATACAACAAAGGATTAGAAATCCTAATAGGTAGCCCGTGGCTCTCTCTTTCACAAAAAGAAGTAGCCAATTGTGTGATACCTCTAGGCTCTTTCGTATTCCGTAATGTGTGTCAAAAGGTAGGATTAGGGTATGATAACCTAGTCTCACTTTTTCTCCCACACAAACATTAATAAAATAGTAAAGAAAAATCATCCATCCAAATGGTGAACGACCACTCCGGTAGCACCTTGGGTAAGTGCGATGGTGAAAACCTGGCAAACAAGTGCCACTCATATAGGCTATGGCTCTATTGTTTTTCAGACTTGTTGTGATCACATTCATTGCATCCACTCATCCATCCGTCCAAACCATGGCTGGTTATTGATTTGCAATCCAAGATAGTACTTTGTGCGTCTGGCATCCCGCTTTTTCATAAACATGTCTAAAATGGGGGCGATACCCTTAACCTACTTGATGGAAGTGGATTCTGCATTACTTGTGATTCATTGGGTCTTCATTCAAAATTGTCTCTCAAAATCCAAAAACATTCAAAACAATCATCAAAATACCAAAAACATTCAAAAACAATCACAAAATACCAAAAACATTCAAAATCACAAAAATCCCAAAACATCATAAAATATCAAAAATCAATCAAAAACATGGCAACACCTTATACATAATCTTCTGAGCAAATACTAAACAAACATTGCGAAATACTCAAAATGATGATCACTTATCAAATCGACCAAACAACCAACATCAACACACAAACTGTCTTAACAAGGATGCATCCTTCCTTACCAAAACAAAGACAAGATGACATTTTCTTTGACAAGAAAATTATGTTTAAGATATCAAATACTTGGTTTATTTGTAGGATATTCATTCATTTATATATATATATTAGGTTCCTACGCTACTCCGGGATATCCATGAGTGATTAGAGTGGCTGGGATGGTTCCTAGGCAATTGTTTGTATGTCTTCTGCGAATTATTTCGATGAAGTTCTGGGGAATGTACTAATGGTGTCTACGTGGGAAGTTCACTAAGATACATGATCATAGGCAAAATACAGTCATAAATCACTATGGCTTGCTAACTACAACGTATACCTCAACTATATGAGCATGAACCATTATCGAGGATCCATATTCTTTATTCATTATATATGTTGTTTTCTTATAGGTACAATGCTCCATCTTTGGTTCCTATTGCCTCATCCAAACTCGATGATGGTTTATCTCTGATTACGATATGAACTTGTCTCAGGATGTGATCAATGAAAGATCAAGGAGGACGTTCCAAGTCATGCATGAAAGGAGATAATCCTTATCTATTCAGCAAGCAATACTCAGGTCAACTTGATCCATTATATCAAGTTGCTTATATTAACTTGCTATATCAAAATCCATGTAAGGAATACTCAAGTCATCTCAAATCATTATGTCAAGTTGCTTGTATTTTATTACAATATTTTAAAAGCTCAATGATGAAAAATAAAGCTCAATGATGAAAAATAAAGCACTATGGATCATCATTTCATCTCATCTGTATATATTGCATTCCATTGCATTCCACCCATCCATACATTCATAATAGTTGCATATCATGCATACATAGTCATAACAATGCATACTCTATTTTCCTCTTCTTCCATAGGAATGAGTCAAAGGTCCTCCATATCTTCTATCTAACATCAAACCCCCCCACCCTCTCCATCTCAATAATCAACATCGCATACCCTACACCGTGTCCCATCAAAATCAATCAAGCCATGTTCATCACCATCCATTCTCTAACTGGAGGGATTGTGTGTCCTATCCTAAGTCATCCTATAAGCCAAGCAGGTTACTCTATCTACACAGGTACATCGACTCACACACACCTAGACTATCAACAGATACTTTGATAAAGTATCTTTGGGTCTCAATAGGTAATCGATCATGGTAATCCTAGACTAGATCATGCCTTTATCATAATGACCTAGTCTCAACGCGGTTGCTATGATTCACCACAACCATCCATCACACACACACTATCAATTGATCAACCAATCAAACATAATCCAAGGACAATTACATCAATTGTCTAAGTCTCAATGAGTATTTTGCTTCATATACCTTGACTTCATCGGGTAATTGCATCAATTGTCTAAGTCACATCAGGTCACTTTGATTCACTTACTCAGACTTTACCTTGTCCAAGCGGCCAACTGACATCAACTATCACGCTTTGACTCAACTGGGGCAATTAAACCGATTGCACCAAATTGTCCAACCAATTTTGATCAATTGTATAGCATCAATCCAAACCACACACTACATCTGCTCTGTATCTCTTGCATGACCTAAGCGTACTCGCTAGCTTGTTGTTTCTCTGTTTCACTCCGTTTTCTCCCATTCTTTCCCCGTTATTGCTAATTTCTTCTATCTACCTCCCCTCCACTTCTCATTCTTTTTCGAGAGATTGCCCGATTTTTTTAAAAAAATCAGCCCATCTCTCGAGGGGGCATACCACCCACTAAATTAACATTTATGGGGCATATTTCTTCACACCTATTTCTCTTTCTTTGAAATGACATGATAAACCGCACCATCTCAAAGAGGGGCAAATGTAGTCACATAAATCTGTCCATTTTAATTAAATGAATATTTCGTATTTATTTGATTAAAAATCCACTAAACCATCAGTTAATTAAATTAATATTTAATTAATTCATCTTTAAACATTCTTCTATTAATTAAATAAATTATTCAATTTATTTTAATTAATTCATTCAACCAAATTCACACTCAATTAAATGAATAAATTCTATTTATTCAATTTAATCCTCTTTTAAATAAATTAAAATAAAACATTTATTTAAATCATAAATCCCCCCCACCCCACTTGCATTTTCCTAAAAATGCAAGTTGCAACCACAAGTTGAAATAAATTAATTTTATTTTAATTAAAATCCTATTTTCCCTCACCCACCAAATCCACTTGCACTCCTAAACCCCCTTCTAGATTCTTCTAAACCCTTCCTAATTAACCTAACCCATCCCCTAATTATTGTCGCATTCCTAAGCAACTTGGAGTCACTTCTCAAAGACTTCAAAGTCTTTGAAAAACATTAAATGCTTTGTGTGTTCAACAATTTAACCTCTAAAATCTTCCAAACTACTTATGGCTCTTACAAGACCATTTATGGTTAGCCCCTAATTCAACCCTCATGTGACTCATGTGTCTTCTCAAGCATTTATTGCTTTGACCATGGTTATCCCTTTAACCTTTGCACAAGAGTTTATCCATTGGATAAAAACTTTATTCTTTGAGTAAAGAATTTATTCACTCAACCCAACCTTGACCTTAAGTCCCAAGTTAACTCTCAGGTCATGTCAAGCATTTAATGCTTATTCCCTCTCCTCTCAACCTATCTCATATTGACACTTGTCATTCTGGGATTGGGTTGAAAGCCATCACATGGATTGAATATCATTCAATCATGACCATTGTTGAGATTATTCAATCTCAACCATCCATTGCTCCATTTTTCCTATAGATAGAGCCCATTTCTTCATAATCCAGATCCTGAAAACTTGTATGCATTTAATCTATAGGCATTTCTAGAGAGAATTTTAGCATAAAATCACTAATATATTATCATTTTGGACTAAAAATAAATCTTTGTTCATTTCATGGCATCTCATATTTAGCTTATTTTACACTTGCATAGCATAGTTAATCATCTACAATCTTGAACCTCCATAAGCATCCATAGTGCAAAAAGCTGCTGAGAGCTACACTAATTTGGAACTTGGAGAGGAGAGGAACAAAGGAGAAGGAGCTAAGAGCATGGTAGAAGGCATTTGGAGATTTCTTCTTGCATTTACATTCATAGTTAAATGCTTTACTTTGTTTTTGGTGTCTCTTTTTATATGCTTGCTTAGACTAGTTTTTGGTTGATTAACACTAACGTTTGCCTTTGTTTCTTTGTTTTGTGTGTTATATGACCACAAGCTTTTGTCTAATGTTGTCCATTTCACAGAGCATCACACACACACACACACACACACACACACACACACACACACACACACACACACACACACACACACACACACACACACACACACACACATTGATTCTCTCTGATAATCTAATTATGTTATATATATATATATTCAGGGGTAAATTAAGCATAAATAATATAATTAGATTATCAGAGCGAATCACCAACTCTAATCTAATCAAATTACTCCTGAATTACAATGAAATAATGCTAATATCAATTGAATTATGAAATGAATTGAAATCTAATTTAAGACTCGCTCAATTGATTTAACAAGGTTTCCATTGCTCTTCTCCTTAGTTGTTGTTGAATTATCTCTTAGGTATTGCATTGATTTCCTGCACAGATTAGCAACTATTTCGAAGACTGTGATTCTGTGATTCTATCTTGAAATGAGAAAATGATGTTGTTTATATAGATTTTAAACACACAAGGGGTGAGGATTTGAACTCAAGTCCTGATTGATAGTCAACTAAAATTCATTGATTAGTGAACTCATCTTGATTGACTTGTTAACTAGTTTGATTGATTTGTTAACAGGATTGATTGGGGAGTCAACTAAATAGATTGGCTAGTGAACTGAATAGATTAACTAGTAGACTGAATAGACTAGCTAGTTGACTGAATTGATTGAGAGATAGCTGGTTAGTTAGAAAAAGGTGATTGAGAGTTAAAAGGGGGATTGATTAGTTAACTGAGTTAACTGATTTGACCAATCAGTTTGATTTCAATATGTGATGTAGGATTTTGAAATTGAATTTGATTTTCGTTTTCAATTTGGATTTGAATTTGGACTTTCTAATGCTGAAATGCACATGAAATTAACTGAAATTCACATTTGGTGAAATGTTAATTTGGAAGAAATGATATGAAATTCAAATTTGGGGAAAATGTGAAATGAAATTAGATGAAATTAATTAGAATTAGAATATGGGGAATTGGAAGAATTAATTAATTAATTAAATAATTCAAAAGATATTATTTAATCATAAAAAATTGAATTAATTAAATAATAAAGATTATTTAACTAAGAAAAATGTCGCAATTAATTAAATTATTAATATTTGAGATAGGGTTAATTGACTAAATTGATTTGAAAATAGAAATTCGATAATTAGGAGTGTTGAAGGGTGATGATTAGAAGAAATATTTAGTTTAATCAAATAATTAAAGAATCACTTAATTAAATAGATGAATAATTAGTGTAGGATCAATGAGACAGTTTTAGGTGTCTACATTTGCCCCTCTTTGACACAATGTCGAAACAATGTTGTTTCAAAGAAAATGAATTTTTTTTGCCCTAGTATGCCCCAACGACACTTAGGGTGTAAATATGCCCCATTGGAAAAAGTGGTCGAAAAATTGTGAAATTAAGACCATTTTTTCGAAAATATGCTAGTAATCAATCATGTGAAGTTTGGTGAGGTTCCAATCTCATTTGATATGGCTACAACTGTGTTGAAGCTGGAGGGGACCATGACCATTAGGGTGGCAAAAACCCTAATTTTGAGGTATAGATTGGAAATTGGTTTTGATTTCATCTCATTTGCACTCATTTGCTTTGTAGGAGTTCCTTTGATATTTTAGTGCTTTCAACATCCTTGGAGCGAGGTGGCGGGTCACAGAGCAAGGCTGCACTTATTCGAGTGAGTGCGATCATATCAGAGACCTCTCGGCACTGGCAACATGGTGAATCTTTTAAAAAAATTCCACGTTTTTGTCTATTTTTTCCAGTTTTTTCATCGATGTTTGTCAAAGAAAAAAATAATAATTCACAATTGACAATATAAATGCGCAATTGATAATATTAATTCTCCATTTCTTTTATTTCTTGCATTTGAATTTGATAGTTCGCATTTGAAAATATTAATGTGCAATTGAAAATATTAATTCATAATTGAATTTAATAATTCACATTTGATATAAATGATCCACATAAATAGTTCACAATTGATATAAATGTGTTTTCTCTTGATGCGAATGACGTATCTAATTCATTTTCTTTTTTGACATGTCTTAAATGCAGGTGAATTATCTAGTCTTGGTAGCGAGGCAGATGAGGCCAGATGGTCTTGATTGACGCCATGAGTTAGATGTCGAGGATACAACTTTGCTTCGACAGGTTGGCTTATATCATATAGTGCACTTTCCTGAGGTTACGACCAACAAGACCATTATTACTGCATTGATTGAGAGGTGGCATTTTGAGACTTGCTCATTTCATCTTCCGATAGGTGAGGCATCCATCACACTTGAGGATGTGTGGTGTATTATACACATTCCTATATATGGTGCACGAGTTACATTTGATCGTAGTGATGGGGTATCTTCCTTATGTGCTTTGTTTGAGTGTTCCGAGGATGATCTTCATATGCTGGGTCGTTATGAGATTCATTGGGACGATTTAGATTATGATAATCTCACTATTGTTCTTTGTTGCACTGTTGCTAGATTATTGATCCCCGATAGATGTACCCATGGTTTCCCTATTGGATGGGGATGAGTGATTCATGATATGGTTATTGATAGATGGGTTTTTGCTTGGAGTCCCTATTTTATTGCCACTTTATATCATCAGATGCATGGGATTGTATATTTGCAATAAAAATCCATTGGATGTGGTGTTAGTTTGCTCCAGATATGGGCTTGGGAGCACATAACTATATTTCTTCCTATGATACATGTAGATTTACAACCGGAGCATCCATATGCTTATGGATACACTGTTGGGGTGAGACATAGGGCTTCAGGTAACATTTTGTACTAGTGCCATCAGATTGATACCTTATAGTATTTCTCATGGAGACCTTATCTTACTTGCCTCGATTGGGCTGATGATGCACAACACCTTCCTTTTACCAACAACAAAGATACCTTATTGGGCAAGATGTTTGTGGTCATAGAGTTATTGATATGCATCTTCCTGGTCGTGTACTCTGACAATTTGGGGAGATACAAGGTGTTCCAGATGTTAGAACCTATTTTGCTTGTACTACTCACAAGATCAGTGATTGGGTGCATGTGTGCAACTTGATGTTGTCATTGCAGAGTTTGATACTCTTATTCCTGTTTAGTGGGGTTGGTTAGCTGATGTTATAGTGATGGGATGGGGTTAGGGATAGACTAGCCTAGTTTATGCTCTTGGATCCTTTCCTTGGATCACCTGGTGTTCTCTACACACCCTAGGGTCTCTAGGACTTCCTTTGCTTGAGGAATCCCTTGACCTTGCCCAATCCACCCACCAATGAGTTGCAATGCTACTCCTAAGGTCTCACCTACTCATGAGACTCAAAACCCCTTACTATGGCTAATAAGGGCTAGGCTTGTTCCACACCTTCCAAGGTCTTAACAAGGTCATATCAGGTCTAATTCATGGTCTTTCCACCCATGCATGTGCCCCCAAGAGGTTTCAAGCCTTCAACCCCTTATCGATTTCACCTTTTTGTGTTTTTGCCTTCAAATAGGGCTACAAGGATTAGGACCAATTAGGCCCCCTAACCGGTCTTCTAGGGCTCCCTCTTACAAATGGTGCACAAACAACCCAAACTCCCAAAATGGACTATGATTCATTTGGTAAGGACTCATGGAATTTCTAGGGTTTAGGCCTCCAAGTGTCCGTACACTGTCCTAGGTGGATTTTAAGGTTTTCAAGGGTTTTTAGGGTCTGCCTGGGTCACATTGAAGGGTTTGTGTTTTAGCCACCTTGTTTGGATTGGTGGAGGCTCCTCCCTCACACCATTGATGCTTCACTCACTCCTCTACACTTCCTCCAAAGGATGCACTCTCCACTAACCAACCTTTCTCTCCAAGACCTCTGCAATTTGACCTCTCCTAACCGGGGACTGTCCAGTCTTGCCTAGGAGTGGGTCTTTGCTTGGCCTTCCTGAATTTTTAAGGGCCTTTCTTGCATGGGACTATAGTACAAGGTCTTCACTTCCATTCCCCATGGTTTCATGGTGATTCCACAATGGGGAATGGAGTTATGACTTCATTTACACAACCAGTCCAAAACTGGACAGTGAGACTGCAAATTGCAAACTATTTACAAACACACTCAACCGGTAAACAAAAACCTAAAATAATCACTCAAAATGAAAGTATTTACACCATAGAAGACATTTCACATATTTTTTCATGCATTTCAATCCATTTACTTTCCCGGTAACTTCATTCAATCTGACTGGTAACCAACAAACAGTCATAGTCAAGCTCTTCTTGCTTGGGTCGTACAATCTCTAACATCCAACCCATGCATTTAGGGTTTTCAAATACTTATACTACCCATACCTCGGTTGGTGTGCCAAAATTAGGGCTCTCCATGCACAACAAGGGTCTATGACCATTTTGGGTGGAAAAGTTGCTTGACAACTTTTAAAAGTTGTCATACAACTTTTGCATCTTTTGAGCAACTTTGCCATTGTTGCTTTTTAGGACTCCTAAGCCTATTTTGGGCTATCCTAAGGACATCAACATGCCAGTAAGGCCTAACACACATTCCAGGCACACTCAACCTCTTCTGCACAAGAAATCACAACAAAAACACTAAGGACCTAAAACTAGGACCTAGTCTAACTCACATGAGCTCATGGCTCTTATTCATGTACAATGGCTTCTAAAGAAGCATAACACCAACAAGACAAAGAAGGAGGGAGAGCTTGTAAGGGTGCTCCTGTACCATACTCCCCCTCTGCACACAATTAAGAAAAAGAAGAAGAGATGAGAGCCGGGTCTATTCCAAGTGTCTTGTACCTGCTCTCCTCCACCCATGTAGCTTCAGATACTGGTTGATCTGTCCATTTCACTAAGTGCTCTGTGTAGACCTAGTGTCTGGTAGACTTCTTCACTCTAGACTCCAAAATTTCCTTTGCTATAGGCTTCTTCACTTGAGGTAAGGTATTTACATCCAAGTCTTGTAGTACCTTGGCCTGGTTTTCAGTCTGCCCTACTATCTCTCCCTTGTACATTACCAGATTAGCAACATTAAAGACTGGTGAAATGGCTAAGTCTGAAGGTAAATCAACCTTATAGGCATTCTCACCATATTTTTCCCGAATTTGACAAGGTCCTACCCTCTTCATCTACAGTTTGGTAGGCTTACCACTTTGCATCCTAGCTTTGCTCAAATGTACCATCACATAGTCACCCACCTTGAATTGAACTTCTCTCCTTTTCTCATCCACTTTGGCTTTCAGTTTTTGAGTGGATTCAAGGATGACCTTCTTAACTTGCTCTTGTACTTCCTTGATGGTTTGAGTGAAGTCCTCTGCTTGCCCACTCTTCATCTCCAAAGTACTAAGGTCTCTCAACTCACATACTCCCCTTGGATGTCTGCCATACACAACCTCAAAAGGACTTCTACTGATGGTTCTATTCACACTGTCATTATATGCATACTTTTCTTGAGGAATGATAAGGTCCCATGTCTGACCATACTCCTTAGTTAAACACCTCAACAAATTGCCTAACACCCTATTGATGACTTTAGTTTGACCATCTGTTTGTGGATGGTAAGCTGAGCTAAATGAAAAGTTAGTTCCTAGTCTCCTCCATAATGTCTGCCAAAAATGACCCATGAACTTGCTGTCCCTATTTGAAACAATGCTTAAAGGGAGTCCATGAATCCTAACAATCTCTTTAAAGAAGAGATGTGCAACATAGCTAGCATCATGTGTAGTCTTACATGGTATGAAATGACTCATCTTGGAAAATCTATCTACTACCACATAGATGCTGTCCATACCTATTTTAGTCTTGGGAAGTCCTACTACAAAGTCCATGCTTATACATTCCCAAGGTCTGTTAGGGACCGATAATGGTTGATAAACACCGACATTGCTTGATACCCCTTTTGCTCTTTGGTATACTCCACATTGCTCTACATACCTCTTTACATCTCTTGGCAACTTTGGCCAATAGTAGTACCTCTGTACTAAATCCAAGGTTTTGTTGACTCCAAAGTGTCCACTTAAACTACCATTATGTTTTTCTTGGATGAGGTTCTCCCTCATGGATACTCTAGGTACACACAACTGGTTACCCTTGAACAAGAGACCATTTTGGAGAGTGTAATCTGCATACTCACCATGAAAATGGTTCTCAAACTCTTTGCAAACCTTGTAAGTTGATGAGAAGTCTTCATCTCCTTCATAGAGGTCTTTGAAACCTTCTATTCCTATGCTCTACAACTGTAGTTCTTGAACAATCAACAACTTCCTGCTTAAGGCATCTGCCACCTTGTTAAGTTGCCCCTTCTTATGCTTGATGGTGAAGGTGAAGGATTGGAGGTATTCCATCCATTTTAGATGTCTATTGCTTAGCTTCTCTTGAGTGTTGATGTAACTCAATGCCTGATTGTCTGTGAACACTACAAATTCTTTTGGGAGTAGGTAATGCCTCCATTTCTTTAGAGTCTACACTAATGCATACAACTCTAGGTCATAGGCTGAATACTTCTTCTTTGCTTCATTAAGCTTCTCACTGAAAAATAGCATAGGTCTTCCCTCTTGACTCAATACACCACCTACTACAATTCCACTTGCATCACACTCCAAAGTGAATAGCTTATCAAACGTAGGTAGGAGAAGGATAGGTTTTGTAGCTACTTCTTGCTTCAACAATTGAAATGCTTTGTCAGCCTACTCTGTCCATTTAAACTTAGTTTTAAGACCTCCCTTAATGGTGTCAAGGACTGGTGCACATATACCACTAAAATTCCTCACAAACGTCCTATAGAATTGGGCTAATCCATGGAAACTTCTAACTTCAGTCCCGTTTTTAGGTGTAGGCCAATTCAAGATTGCCTCCACTTTGCTTGGATCCATCTTCAAGGTTCCCTTAGACACCACGAATCCTAAGCAAACCAACTCTTGCTTCAAGAAGTCACACTTCTCTAGGTTGATGGATAGCTTCTCCTCATGCAACCTCTCTAAGACTAACCTCAAATGCTCAAGGTGCTCCTCTTTGGTTCTGCTATAGATGAGAATGTCATCTAGGTACACCACCACAAATCTGCCTGTGAAATCCTTCAACACCTCATTCATCAACCTCATGAAGGTTCTTGGAGCATTGGTGAGTCCAAATGGCATAGCAAGCCATTCATACAATCCCTCTATGGTTTAAAAGCAGTCTTCCACTCATCACCCTCCTTAATTCTTATCTGGTGATAACCACTTTTAAGGTCTAGCTTGGTAAAATACATAGCCCCTCCTAAACAGTCCATCAAATCCTCTATTCTAAGAATAGGACAATCTATACCTTATGGTGATCCTATTGATTACTCTTGAGTCAGTGCAAAGTCTCCACTTGCCTCCTTTTTTTGATGCTAGCACTACCAGGACTGCACATGGGTTGATGCTCTTCTTAATCAATCCTTGTTCCAATAACTCTTGCACTTGCCTTGCTACCTCCTTGTTCTGATCAGGTGTGAGCTTATATGCAACCTTGTTAGGCAAGGATGCACCAGGAACAAACTCTATTTGATGGCTTATAGACCTTCTTGGTGGGAGTGTTGCAGGTGCTCCATCACTCACTATGTCCTTATGCTCTTGCAACATTTGCCTTACCTCCTTGGGTACTTCTGCCTGCGACTTGTCTTCTTCCTCCTTTGGCTTCACAAAGATGGCACACTTCACTATCTCCTCCTCATGTAGAATGTTTACGAACTCTTTACTAGTAGCCATTAAAACACTAGGTGTTCTTGAAGTTCCCTCTTCATTCTCTGTCAAAGACCGAATCTTGAAGGTCTTGCTGTCCTTCTTAAAGGAAATGGAGTTCTCCTCTCCATCATAGATCACCTTCCTATCAAATTTCCAAGGTCTTCCTAGCAATAAGTGACATGCATCCATAGGTAACACATCGCAAAGGATCTTATCCTTGTATCCTCCAATAGAAAACTCTACCCAAGTCTGTTCATTGACTAGCACACTTTGCTCATGATTCAACCATGTCACCTTGTATGGGTTTGTGTGGGGTATCCTTGTGAGTTTCAAATTCCTAACTGCCTCTTCTGATATGATATTGTCAGTTGAGCCTGAATCAACTATCACCTTGCACACTTTACCAAGAATCTTTCATCTCACCCTAAACAATGCTCTCCTATGCTTAGGTTCATTCTTCTCTGGCTGCCTTATCAAGACCCTATTGAAAATCAAATTTTCTCCAATCTCTGATTCAATATGGTCCACCTCAGGTGTCTTGCTGCTTGAAGAGTCTTCATGTGCATAAGCAACCCTCTTTCCACTGTTTGATGATGTAGGCTTCTCAGGGCACCTATATGCCGGGTGCCCCAGTTGTCCACAATTGTAACACTTCATTGTTGCGAAGTAGGAGTTACCTCTGCCGGTACCTCTGCCCCTATTTGGACCACCTTGTGCACCTCTTCCTCTAGAATGTCCTCCTCTAAGATTGGTTTCACTGCCATGTTCAATCAACTCGGCTTCTCCTTGGTTCCTTTGCTCATTTGTCTTGCTTTGATAACCACCTCGGTGATTCACTTGATCTCTACCTCTACCTCTACCCCTGTTATTGGAGTCTCCTTTCCTTTTGTTCCTCTCTTCTACCTTGGTAGCAAGCTGATGACACTTTTGGATAGTAGTAGGAGTCCATAGGCTTATCTCCTCTTGAATGTTCCACTTTAGGCCGCTTAGATACCTAGCCACCTTAATGGATTCATCTTCATGGACTTTGGACCTAAGACACATCTTTTGAAACTCCTTTGTGTAGGAGGCCACATCAAGATCCTTCTGCTTCAATCCTTGTCTCATCTTATGAAGCTAGACTTCATAATCCTCTGGTAAGTAGTTCTCCTTAATCTTACCCACCATAGCTTTCTAATTTGCAATAGGTAGCTTCCCCATACTAACTCTTTCTTCTTGCAGGTACTTCCACCATGTCAAAGCTGCTCCCCTTAATCTTGATTTGGCAACTTTAACCTTTTGAGCCTCTGTCACTCCTTCACACTCAAAGTAGTTTTCCATGCCCTCAATCCATTCCTTAACAGTATTTATGTCCATTCTTCCACTAAAATGTGGCAATCCTTCAAAAGCCTTGGTGTTCAAAGCCTTAATAGCCTTTACAAATGGTTCTTCATTGAACAAGGGATCTGGTTCAGGGATAATATCATCTATGTCTATAGTTTTCTTGCCTTTACCCTTGGTATCTTCATCCCAAGGTCCTTGTGTCCTCTGATCCACCACTTCCTACAGTTTATCCCTCATCTCACTCACAGCTTCTTCAAGGAGTCTATTTTTCTCCTTCTGCTCTTCCACCTCTCTATCCAACTCTGCATTAGTAACCATTCTACTGTCCCCTACTGATTCACCAGTATATAGAGACATATGCAGTCCAACAATACTTTTACTTGCTCTAATACCAATCTGATGGGATGGGGTTAGGGATAGACTAGCCTAGTCTATGCTCTTGGATCCTTTCCTTGGATCACCCGATGTTCTCTACACACCCTAGGGTCTCTAGGACTTCCTTTGCTTGAGGAATCCCTTGACCTTGCCCAATCCACCCACCAATGAGTTGCAATGCTGCTCCTAAGGTCTCACCTACTCATGAGACTCAAAACCCCTTACTATGGCTAATAAGGGATAGGCTTGTTCCACACCTTCCAAGGTCTTAGAAAGGTCATATCAGGTCTAATTCATGGTCTTTCCACCCATGCATGTGCCCCCAAGAGGTTTCAAGCCTTTGACCCCTTACCGATTTCACCTTTTTGTGTTTTTGCCTTCAAATAGGGCTACAAGGATTAGGACCAATTAGGCCTCCTAACCAGTCTTCTAGGGCTCCCTCTTACAAACGGTGCACAAAAAACCCAAGATCCCAAAATGGACTACCATTCATTTGGCAAGGACTCATGGATTTTCTAGGTTTTAGGCCTCCAAGTGTCCGTACACTGTCCTAGGTGGATTTTAAGGTTTTCAAGGGTTTTTAGGGTCTGCCTGGGTCAGAGTGAAGGGTTTGTGTTTTAGCCACCTTATTTGGATTGGTGGAGGCTCCTCCTTCACACCAGTGATGCTTCACTCACTCCTCCGCACTTTCTCCAAAGGATGCACTCTCCACTAACCAACCTTGCTCTCCAAGACCTCTGCAATTTGACCTCTCCTAACCGGGCACTGTCCAGTCTCGCCTAGGAGTGGGTCTTTGCTTGGCCTTCCTACATTTTTAAGGGCCCTACTTGCATGGGAATATAGTACAGGGTCTTCACTTCCATTCCCCATGGTTTCATGGTGAGTCCACAATGGGGAATGGAGTTATGACTTCATTTACACAACCAGTCCAAAACTGGACAGTGAGACTGCAAATTGCAAACTATTTACAAACACACTCAACCGGTAAACAAAAACCTAAACTAATCACTCACAATGAAATTATTTACACCATAGAAGACATTTCACATAGTTTTGCATGCAGTTCAATCCATTTACTTGCCTGGTAACTTCATTCAATTTGACTGCTAACCAACAAACAGTCACAGTCAAGCTCTTCTTGCTTTGGCCGTACAATCTCTGACATCCAACCCATGCATTTAGGGTTTTCAAATACTTATACTACCCATACCTCAGTCGGTGTGCCAAAATTAGGTCTCTCCACGCACAACAAGGGTCTATGACCATTTTGGGTGGAAAAGTTGCTTGACAACTTTTAAAAGTTGTCATGCAACTTTTGCATCTTTTGGGCAACTTTGCCATTGTTGGTTTTCATGACTCCTAAGCCTATTTTGGGCTATCCTAAGGACATCAACATGCCAATAAGGCCTAACACACATTCTAGGCACACTCAACCTCTCTTGCACAAGAAATCACAACAAAAACACTAAGGACCTAAAACTAGGACCTAGTCTAACACACATGAGCTCATGGCTCTTATTGATGTACAATGGCTTCTAAAGAAGCATAACACCAACAAGATAAAGGAGGGAGAGCTTGTAAGGGTGCTCCTGCACCATGCAAATCCAGGGGCCACACCACAATATGATGCATGGTGGTTACAACATAGGCCCATACCTTTGGCAGATCCGACAATTTCGATTGCAACTCAACAAATTAGGCATAGCAGGGGTCCCAGGGGGAGAGGGAGAGGATGAGGGAGAGTTGGAGGTCATGGAGGATGGGGTAGGGGTTAGATAGATTTGATAGTAGTAGTTTTAGAGCAGGTGGGGAGTGGAGAGGAGGATGTGGATATCGGTAGAGACACTGCATCTACGAGCAACTCTGATGGGAGTGATAGTGATAGTGAGAGCGGTGAGTCGGTATCAGGCTTATCGAGCAGCGATGGAGATGAGGGTGGGGATGGTGGACATGATATCGATATGCCCTAGGTCATGTAGATAAGAGGTATGAAGGGAGGTGATGAGGGGGGAGATGATGAGGAGATACTGAGGGCTCGAGTTAGGATTTTGGAGGGCTTGGTCGCTACTTTACGAAGATGACAGATGAAGGATAGAGATCACTACCGGTGGGCGATGGGGGAGCTGACTATAGAGAGGGATCAGATAGCCACTAAGAGAGATCATCTATAGAGGGAGAGGGATGATGTAGTCAGGTGGGCTCAGATCACCATGGATGCATATGATCGGTTATTTGGGCTAGTAACAAAGGCACAAAGTCAGGCATATAGATATTTTGCTGCTACACAGGAGGTTATATACTATAGGTAGGCTTATGAGAGAGTCATTCCTGAGGGCCAGAGAGAGCCTAGTTTTAGCACTTTCATGGGGAGGAGATCGAGTCGGTCTACCTCTTGACAGACTAGCAGTGGAGGAGTGATGGGTCCACCTAGGGCACCGTCAGGACAAACTGGAGTTAGGCAAGATACCCCTACTAATAGAGGCAACATCGGTTGAAATACTTTGTTATTGATGATGTATCATAGATACAATGTATTTTGACACATTGATGAGATATATGATGTGCATTTTTGGTGATGAGTTATGCCCTATTTGATGACGCATTCTATGATCTAATGTGTTTGATATATGTATGCTGACTTGATGATGCAACTAATGTTATGTGATTTTATTTTATGATGTATGAATCTTATCTAAAATTGACTAAGTGAAATGCTTGTAATAATGCAACTATTACGCAAAATGTGAATGTGCAAAAAAATGACCTAATGCACCATTATATGCAAATGTGAAATGATTTATATGTATATGCAATGTGATATTTTGTTGTGTCAAAATTCATGTTGAAATTCAAGAATTTTAGAAGAAATGTTAGTTGTTAGATGAAAAATAGATAAGAAGTTATAATATGAAATGATAAATCAATTTAATCAACCTTTATTTATTCCAGAAGTAAATTTGATAAGAAAAATTCGATTGATAAAACTATGACGAGAAAGTCTTCGTTGCTTTAATCATAATGCAATATATTATCATCATTGAGCCTTATTATGTAACAATGGAGCTTATTACACCAGGGTATGAGGAACCAAGATGTATAGATATCTCATTGCAAGAAACAAACACGTAGAAAACAAGGAATGAACCCTCCATTTTAGAAATTATGTTGGGAGTCGAGGTATGTGCAGCATTCACAGAGCAAATGTACTTATCACAGACACCCACAAAACAATTGTGCTGAAACTTCATCGCTTCAAACCACAAACAACAAACAAAGAAAAGGATCACGCCCATCACGTCTCCTCTAGTCACTTTTTGGACATCCTTGAGTAGCTAAAAGCAATTATCTTTGCCAATTTGATAAAAATATTCAACCAAAAATAGACAAAACTCAGCAGTTGGACTGACTATGTCTTTGCTTTGATATGTTTGATGTGATTTTGATAATGTCTGGTTCCAGAATTTTTGGACCCCGTATAAGACTGACCTGTCTGGTTTCGAGTGTACAGACTCTGTACAAGACAAGATGTTGATCATGTTGATAGTTTGATAGTGATTCGATAAATTAGACGGTTGATCAGCTTGATTGCAGATGTTTTGATAAGATAGTTGTATCCTTTGTTTAACTTCCTGTGAAGTGTTTGTTTGATATCTGCTAGGGTGTTTGATTCTTGCGAGACAATTTATTGCAAGTTTTCAATTGTTTTTTCAATGTTTTTGTATTTTGATGTTTTTCCAATGTTTTTGATTTTGGATATATTTGATGTTTTTGATTTTTTTTTATATTTTCTGATGTTTTTAGATTTTTGAAATTTTCCGATGTTTTTGGATTTTTTTAGGACTTTATATGATTTTTTTTTTAATTTTTGAAATTTTCCAATGTTTTTGGATTTTTTCATGACTTTATATGATTTTTAGAATTTGTTTAGGACTTTTTATGATTTTTAGAATTTTGCCAGCTATACCCCCAATATGAAGACCTATGATGACATGATGATCTGCAGAATATGGTGGAGACAAAGAATTTTCAAATGCAAATGATGCTAATGCAGTATGAGAAATGAAGATGCAGTTCCTATTGAAACAAGGATGAATGTGTTTGCCCTTCATTCTGAAATGCATTGATTGAATTGAAGGTGTGAAATGTATCAAAGATAGGAGTTCAATCCATTCTCAGAAGATTTTAGACGATCCAACCTAACACACTATGTAACCAAGATTTATGAATGGAGGCGCGGAAAACTTCTCCATCAATTCTTGAAACTTTGATCTTCTTTTGCCCATGCATGTGTAATTGAATTTATTCTGACTCTTATAACCATCAAAGACCCTTGGAATCCTATGTGACTAGCTACGTAGGTTATTCTGACTTCAAAAGCAACCTGGATAGAGCCTCGCTGCCAGCAAACTTTTAGGGCTTTGATGAGGTTATACACTGTAATCTCTCAAATTTTTCTCCATCGCCAGTAGGCATCCATAGCCGTGATGGAGTTACTTGCATGCTCCCATAGTCAAGGTTTTATTGTCGCACTTTTGCATGATATTTCAGTTATATATCTTTACTCTTTTTGCCATGATATTTTGATATTGATTTTGTCATAGCTCTTTTTTTATTTTCTTGCCTTGGCTTGTAATTAATGAAACCTACTTGGGTATGACAATTACAGCGGCGCTGAAGCAAAATATTGGATTTTTCACTAGCCACATAACCAACTAGGTATCTATAATGACTTAGAGCTTTTGATTAACTTGTGAGATATAGCAATTGATAGATTTTGGGTAATCAAGGTTTAATAGTGAAACCTCTACACAACCATAGATAAGGCTCAATGATAAGGCGACGTTGAAAATGAATGACTAAAGGCCTCTAAGGACTTCATGATCCAATACATAGGAAAAGAGACCACCTTCTTTCCTTTTAGTGCAGATAGGTGAGTAATTTAGACAATCATCCTTTGTTATTGATGCAACGATGTAATGCATTTATAAAGGAAACTATATGAGATGCAATACTTTCAAAATGATATGCAAGTACATGAACTAAACTCTAAGTAAAACCCAACCCTTTAGATGTAATATCTTTTTAGGTGCATGTTGTTAATGGGATCTGGGATTGGATCTCCCTCTATCGTTTGTAAATAACAAGCGTCATTTCCAACTACTTTGGTTATGACAAGACAACCTAACCAGTTAGGCTCAAACTTTCTTGGTTTTTCACATTCTGCGAGATTATTTTGATTTTCTTTAAGAATGATATCTCTTACTTCGAAGCAACATGGGTTAACTCTTTTGTTGTAGCTTCTTCTCATTTTGTTTTTATATCCTTGTAAATGATTCAAAGTGCTTTGTTGTTTTTCGTCTAGGAATTCTAGTTCTTGCAAACGTGATACTTTGTAGTCTTCTTCTAATATAATGTGTTTCAAAGAGACTCTTAGTGATGGCAATTCTATTGGCATATGTGTAGAGCATGATGACATTATGATTTTTTATGTTGTCATCGATGTCAATATGCTGAAGCATGAACCGGTATGTTGTAGTAAGCAAACTGGCAAGAGAACTGGTATAATGATGTAAATCAGTATTTGTGAAAAAGTGAAGCGGTATGTCTTGTTCAAAGTGAACCGACATGTTGGTATGAGAATTGGTAAATGAAAGTTTTGTATTGGGGTTTCATTTGGCATGACTACCAGTTAGTAGTCTCAGCTTCAGAGTTTCCGGTTGATGCATTCCAAGATTGTGCGATTCAACCGATGACATCTTGTGATGAGTTAGCATTGTAATGTAGACCAGATAAGTGTTGCCACGTCAACCTTATGCGCATGAAGGATTTCCTTGAGGATATTTCATGGAGATTGATCCTATCTACCCTAGGAATGTGTGAAGTCTCTGTAAATAGTGGAGAGCACGTGATGAGTTATCAGCTTCCTGAAGTGGCAAAGAATGAATGTTGGAGAATGTCTTGAGATCTGTTCAAGACTATTGTATTCAATGTAGTGTGATTAATGGTCAGGATTGAATCGACTGGATTGTAAAACCTAAACGTTTAGGGTTTAGGGTTTATGCTACTGACCTATTTGTTTCCTATAAGGTCGATGATGTTTTTCATTTTGAAGTTGTTGGCAAATGTTATGTGTGTATCCAAGTGAAGAGATACTTGATTCTTGCCAGACTGGAGAAGTATGTTAATACCTACAGAGTGTGATTGCAGAAGAGGAGAAGATAAAGTGGATCTTCCTTGGCATTAAGTGTTGTTATCAGATCAGTGTACTACCTGTTAACTTCTAACCATTTTAGCAGTTGGAAAATCCCTTAACCGGGTAGCTATAACAGGCTTTTGTGTAAATCCTTTAATAGGGTGACTCATTTCAATGAGTTCTTTAAATCCTCTTGTGAGGTAACCTTTAACAAGGTTCTAACCCTTAACTGGGTATTTAGCCATCCCTTGACTGGATGATCCCTAGCAGGATCGGTTCTTAGAAAAACCTATTGTAATAGTCTTTAACCAGACTAGGATCCTAACAGAGCGGACTTCAAAAGAGTGCAAGAATAGCTTGTGGGTATTCATCCCCATCATGGTTTTTTCCCAGTTGAGTTTCCAAGTGAAAAATTAGTGTGTCATGTGTGATGCCTTTCATGTGATGGTTTAATGTTTTATGTCAAACTGGTAGAATATGTTGAACTAGTAGTCATTATATTTTTGATGATATATTACTTGTTTATGCATAAGGGTGAAGTGGAAATGAGGTATTAGATTGTATGGAAAGCTAAGGGTTACTGGTTTATGTCTTTCACATTCTCACTATGTTTTACTGGTAGTAATATGGTTTAGACCGGTGTTAGTTCTTGCCAGTCAAGTGCACTGATTGCAGTCAAACTGGCTAAGGAAAAGTGTTTTTGCCTGTACTGATTCAACCCCCCTCTCAGTACCAGTTTGGTACTAACTGTTCATCATTAACTTATCAATTGGTATCAGAG
This sequence comes from Cryptomeria japonica, assembly GCF_030272615.1. Classification (NCBI taxonomy): domain Eukaryota; kingdom Viridiplantae; phylum Streptophyta; class Pinopsida; order Cupressales; family Cupressaceae; genus Cryptomeria; species Cryptomeria japonica. Next base: position 165,907,207 of record NC_081413.1, read on the forward strand.
CGTCTTCCAAGTCCTCTGTGTTGTAAGCTTAACTGCTTGAGGAAAAGATCCTATTCTAATGATGAAGAGGGAAGGTCCAAAGTTAAACAAAGACAACTTTAAAATATGGAAGGACAAAATGAGGATATACATTAGAAGCATGGGTGCTCAACACTGGAGCTATGTTGAGAATACTTATGTTAGCCCTACCGGTACTCTCACCGATGATCAAAAGAGAGAGATTTAGGAGAATGGGCAAGTTATGGAAGCCCTAATCAACAGTTTATCTGACATTGAGTTTATTGATCTTCAGGATAAAGAGAATCCCAAAGAAGTATGGGATGCTCTTGAGAATATCTATGGTGGTGATGAGCATGTGAAACAAGCTAAGGAAGAGAGCCTTAGGGAAAATTTTGAAGACATGCAGATGGTTGAAGGAGAGACCATTCAAAAATATGGAATAAGAATCAAAACTATTTTTGGAGACATCAAGAGTGTAGGTGGTAAAATAGAAGATTCCACCATTGTTAGCAAAGTCTTGAGATCCTTATTACCGGTCTATGCAATAAGGGTTGCTGCTATTTAGGAGTTGAGGTCTATAGACAAGACAAAGGTATCCCTAGACTCCATTATTTCTAAGTTGACAACTTATGAGCTAAATAATTATGATGGTAGTATTTAGAAGACCGAATCAGCCTTTAGAGCACTTGCTGCACCATCTAGAAAGGGAAAAGAAGCTAGTACCTGTGGTGAACCAAGACAAAGTAGAGAAATGGATGATGAGGAGATCCTAATGGAATTTGAAGCTCTTTTTTCAAAGATACTTCCTAAGGGAACTGATAAATATAGAGGTAAGCTCCCTTTGAAATGCTTTTCTTGCAATAGGATAGGACACATTGCTGTAAACTGTCCTAATGGTGATAATAAGGACAAACCGAAAGGGTTCAAGAAGTTCAAAGGAGGAAACTAGAGAAAATATTTTGTAGTAGTTGATGAAGGTGTCACTGATGAGGAATCAGAAGATGAAGAAAGTGAAGACATTGTGTTTGTAGCAGTTAAGGAAGATGTGTCAGAGAAGAAGGCTCTTGTCTCCCACTTTGATAATTCCAATGAATGGATTATTGATAGTGGTTGTTCTCACCATATGACTGGTGACCAGAGTAAGTTTCTATCTCTGGAAGAGTATGATGGTGGTGTGGTTCATTTTGGTAATGATGCACCATGTATGGTAAAAGGTAGAGGGTCCATCTCTCTGAATGGAAAAAGCAGTGCTGATAATATGTATTGGGTAGAAGGTCTTAGACACAACCTTTTGAGTGTTGCCCAGCTAAATGATAATGGACTCACTCTGGAATTCAGAGATGGAGTGTGTAAAATAAAAGGTAAGAGTGGTGAACTGATGGCCACCGGTATGTAGACCAAAGGTAACCTATTTCAGCTAAATGCAAATATTAGTACATGCCTAATGGCTAAGTTTGATGATAGCTGGATATGGCATAGGAGACTTTGCCATGTAAACTTTGACAATATTGTGAAGGCCAGTAAGATCAAGGTAGTTAGAGGATTGCTTATGCTGAGAAAACCAGAAAATCCTTTGTGCAGAGAGTGTCAACTAGGGAAAATGTCTTCCTCAACCTTCAAAGGTAAATATTTCACCGCAGACAGTTTACTTGATCTCGTGCATACTGATTTGTGTGGTCCTATGAAAACTAGGAGTGTGTAGGGAGATAGGTATTTTATGATTCTTATTGATGATTTCTCAATAATGATGGGGGTCACATTCTTGAAGGACAAGTCTAAAGCCTTTGGAAAGTTCAAAGCCTTCAGAGCACTAGTTGAAAAAGAAAGCGGTAAGAGGATTAAGTGCCTAAGAACTGATCAAGGAGGTGAATTCACTTTCGGTGAATTCAACAAGTACTGTGAAGAGAACGACATAAAGAGGCAACTATCTACCCCCCAGACTCTACAACAAAATGGCCCTCAGAGAGAAACAACCAGACTGTAGTTGAAGCAACCATAACTATGCTGATCCAAGGAAAATTTGCTCACACTTTTTGGAGAGAAGTGGTGAGCACTATAGTCTACACAATGAATCAGATAGTCATAAAAAAGGGTACGGATAAAACACCTTATGAGTATTAGATCGGTAAGACACCAGTGGTAAGCTACTTTAGAGTGTTTGGTAGCAAATTTTATATCGAGAGGAGTGAACATCAGAGCAAGTTTGATGCAAAATGTGATGAGGGAATATTCCTAGGGTATTCCACAAAGAGCAAAGCTCTCAAATGTTTCAACAATAGGACTCAGAGAATTATTGAAATAATCAATGTTAGAGTTTATGAAACCTCTGAGAAAGCGGAGGAAATGGATAGTGAGCAAGTAGGAGAGGAACCGGTAGTAACCTTCTGGGAACCGGTTGTAAAACAACCTAACACCAGTAACAATGCTCCTACACCAGTAGATGCTGATGCAGATGAAGATGAGGATGTAGAAGAAAAGCAAGAGGAAACAACCAAGATCATTCCTAGGTATGTAAAGATGAATCATGATCCAAAGTAGATTATAGAAGATAAGGATGCAGGAATTCTTACAAGAAGAAAGGTCAGAGAAAATTCTTGCATGATCTCTGAATTTGAGCCTAAAACATTTCAAGAGGCACACAAAGATGAAGACTGGATCAAGGCAATGGAAGAGGAACTTGATCAGATAGAAAATAATGGTACATGGTCTTTGGTACCCAGACCTAAGCATAAAAATGTCATAGGCACCAAATGGGTTTTCAGAAATAAGTTGAATGAAGATGGCATAGTGGTAAGAAACAAAGCTAGACTCGTGTGCAAAGGTTAAGCTCAAGAAGAAGGAGAAGACTATAGAGAAACCTTTGCTCCAGTAGGTAGATTGGAAGGAGTTCGTATGCTTCTTGCATATGCAGCCTTCAAAGGATTTAAAGTATATCAAATAGATGTAAAATTTGCATTCCTGAATGGAATACTAGAAGAGGAGGTGTATATAGAGCAACCAGATGGGTTTGCCCTATCAGAAGACAATGACATGGTGTGTAGGCTACATAAAGCCTTGTATGGACTAAAGTAGACACCTAGAGCATGGTATGAATGCTTGCACTCCCATCTTGTGAAGATTGGATTTGAGAGAACAAGTGAAGATAGCAATATCTATCTGAAGTCAGAAGGAGATCAAATTCTAATCTATGAGGTATTTGTTGATGACATAATTTTTGGAGGAGATGACAAGATGAGTCATGATTTTGCAGATGAGATGAAAAAGGAATTTGAGATGTCACTTATAGGGGAGATTAAGTTCTTCATTGGAATACAGATTCAACAAATGAAAGATGGAATTATTATCACCTAGTCGAAGTATGTCAAAGAGGTATTGAAGACCTTTGGCATGGAAGACAACAAACCGGTTGGTACTCTGATGGTGACCAGTTGTAAAATATCAAAGGAGGATGACTCAACATTGGTAAATGAGAAGGAATACCGATCGATGATTGGTAAGTTGCACTATGTAGTACATAGTAGACCAGACATTGCACATGCAGTGGGCATTATTGCACGGTTCCAGAAAAGCCCAAGATAATCCCACTTGGTAGTAGTCAAGCAGATTCTAAGATATCTGAAGGGAACTATTGACTATGGATTATGGTATCCATACAGTAATGATTTCAACCTGAAAGTGTTTATAGATGTTGATTGGGCAGGTAATGTGGACGACCGGAAGAGCACAACTGGTGGTGCATTCTTTCTTGGTGGTACACTAGTCTCATGGATGAGTAAGAAGCAGAGTTGTATCTCTCAGTCTACAACAGAAGCAGAGTATGTTGCAACATTTATGAACTGCACCCATACAATTTGGATGAAGCATGTATTAAATGTCTTCAAAGTTCTTGTATCTGAACCGGTAAGTATATTTTGTGACAACACAAGTGCAATTAACATCTCCAATAATTTGGTTTTGCATGCTAGAACCAAGCACTTTGAGCTCAAGTATCATTTCTTGAGGGAGAAGGTTCAAAACAAAGAGGTTGTATTGGAACATGTTTCCAGTAAGGAGTAGTTAGCAGACATATTCACCAAGCCTCTACCAAAGGCTACCTTTACCTATTTGAGAGGTGAATTAGGGGTGCTTCACCTTCAAGAGGTGAACTAAAGGTGTGTGTTCCACATCAGTCAGGTCTTCCATTGATATATATTTTTTTGGATTGGTGTGTTGAAGGATGCTACTCCTTAGGGGGAGCAACATAGTGGAACATAGATCTGTATACCTCCACTTTGACATTGTTGTCAAAGGGGAAGAAGATGTGAAGCGGAAAATATATCTGCCGTATTGGGGAGAAGATGTGAAGCCGAATCAGAAAGAGATCTTTGTATACTGCCATCAATGCTAAAGGAGGAGATTGTTGGCATGTGTGCAGAGCATGATGACATGATGATTTTGTATGTTGTCATTGATGTCAATATGCTGAAGTATGAACCGGTATGTTGTAGTAAGCAAACTGGCAAGAGAACCGGTATAATGATGTAAATTGGTATTTGTGAAAAAGTGAAGCAATATGTCTTGTTCAAAGTGAACCGGCATGTTGGTATGAGAACCGGTAAATGGAAGTTTTATATTGGGGTTTCATTTGGCATGACTACCGGTTGGTAGTCTCAGCTTCAGGGTTTCCGGTTGATGCATTCCAAGATTGTGCGATTCAACCGATGACATCTTATGATGAGTTAGCATTGTAATGTAGACCAAATAAGTGTTGCCACGTTAGCCTTGTGCACATGAAGGATTTCCTTGAGGATCTTGCATGGAGATCAATCCTATCTACCTCGGGAATGTGCGAAGTCTCTGTAAATGGTGGAGAGGGCGTGATGAGTTATCAGCTTCCTGAAGCGGCAAAGAATGAACATTGGAGAACATCTTGAGATCTGTTCAAGACTGTTGTATTCAATGTAGTGTGATTAACAGTCAGGATTGAACAGACTAGATTATAAAACCTAAATGTTTAGGGTTTAGGGTTTATGCTACTGACCTATCTGTTTCCTATAAGGTCAATGATGTTTTTCATTTTGAAGGTGTTGGAAAATGTTATGTGTGTATCCAAGTGAAGAGATAATTGATTCTCGCCATACCACAAAAGTGTGTTGATACCTACAAAGTGTGATTGCAGAAGAGGAGGAGCTAAAATGGATCTACCCTGGCATTAAGTGCTGTTATCAGATCAGTGTACTACCTATTGACTTCTAACCATTTCAGCAGTTGGAAAATCCCTTAATCAGGTAGCTTTAACAGGCTTTTGTGTAAATCCTTTAATAGGGTGAATCATTTCAATAAGTTCTTTAAATCCTCTTGCGAGGTAACCTTTAACAGGGTTCTAACCCTTAACCAGGTATTTAGCCATCAATTGATCGGGTGATCCCTAACAGGATCGGTTCCTAGAAGAACCTATTGTAATAGTCTTTAACCGGACTAGGCTCCTAACAGAGCGGACTTCAAAAGAGTGCAAGAACAGCTTGTGGGTATTCATCCCCATCGTGGTTTTTTCCTAGTTAGGTTTCCACGTGAAAAATCAGTGTGTCATGTGTGATGCCTTTCATGTGATGGTTTATTATTTTATGTCAAACTGGTAAAATATGTTGAACTACCAGTCATTATATTTTTGATGATAGATTACTTGTTTATGCATAAGGGTGAAGTGGAAATGAGGTATTAGATTGTATGGAAAGCTAAGGGTTACTGGTTTATGTCTTTCACATTCTCACTGTGTTTTACCAGTAGTAATCTGGTTTAGACTGGTGTTAGTGCTTGTCAGTCAAGTGCACTAATTGCAGTCAAACTGGCTAAGGAAAAGTGTTTTTTCTTGTACTGATTCACCGCCCCTCTCCATACCAGTTTGGTACTAACTGTTTATCATTAACTTATCAAATTCTACCTCAAGAGGCAAAATATCTTCTGAACCATAAACCAAATAGTAAGGTGTGGTACCAGTGGTTGTGCGGACACTAGTTTGATAGACTTAGAGAGTTGGATTTAGTTGAAGATGCCAATCTTGTCTAGTGTCGTTGACAACTTTCTTAAATTTTTTCAAAATATTCTTATTTTTTGCCTCAGCTGGACTATTGCTTTGGGGATAGTAGGGCGTCGCAAAATGTTGTTGGATTTGAAATTGTTCGCAAATTTCACTCACTTCTTGATTTTTGAAGGGTCTATCGTTGTCTGTTACAATGCACATGGGCTCAATATCTGCAAATGATGTAATTCAAAATGAATTTATCTATTTGATTTCCTATTGTGAAGGTCATTGAGATCGCTTCAACCCATTTGGTGAAGTACTCAGTAGCTGTGAGTATAAACTTATGTCCATTGGAGGAGGTAGGCTGTATTTTCCCCACAAGATCCAATCCCCACTATGAAAATGGCCATGGTGATGTTATTGGTTGAAGATCTTGAGCAGGTGCATAGATCAAGTTTCCATGTATTTGGAATTGCTTGCATCTTTGGAAATACTTGTAAGCATCCTTTTCCATTGTAGGTCAATAATAACCTATTCGCAACAATGTTTTTGCTAGAGCTGGTCCAGAAGAATGTGCCCCATATATGCCATCATGGAATTCTTTTAGGGTGATTTGTGCCTCCTCAACATTGAGGCATTTGAGCAAAGTGTCATCTACACTCTTTCTGTACAAAGTATCAACAATGATTAAATATCTTTCTGATTGTTAGATGAGTGCCTTTCTTTGGTTTTGTGAAAGATTAAGAGACATATATTAATCGTGAAGGTATGCATATATATCTCTGTACCATGGGGACTCAGGTCCTGCTATCATACATACATATTTAGTGGATGGTATTTCATAAGTTGGTACAATGAATTGTTCCACTTGAAAGTCAAAGTGAGTCCCATTGTTAGGTATATCCAAGAGAGAGCCTACTATTGCCATTTCATTAGCTATCTTGTTTTGCACTCTTGGTATTTGTTCAAATGTTACATTGGTGAAGTGTTGTTTGTATTCATCCACCAATTGTTTGTAGGGCGACATCTTATTATCTTTTGTACTGTAATCATCATTGACTTGGTTGGTAATAAGCTATGAGTCTCCAAAGACTTGTAGTTCCATGATTTTTCATTGTAGTGCAGTACAAAATCCTATCACCAGGGCTTCATATTCAACAATGTTATTGGTGCAAGGGAAGCTGACCTGAATGATTTGGGAAAATCTCATTGAGGAGTTATGAATAGAATTTCTACTCCTTCTCCATGATTTGTGTGAGACCCATCAAAGTATAGTTTCCAGTTTGTTTGTGCTGATAGTGCAATTACTGATTCATCTAGAAAATCTACCACCATCGGATGACTGTCTTGTAGGGGTGCCTCTACAAGTTGATATGCTATGATCTACCCCTTGATGGATTTTCTATTGACGTATTCAATGTCAAATTCACTGAGTATCATGACCCACTTTGAAAGCCTTCCAGTTAATGCTGCTTTGTTCATCAAGTACTTGAGTCGATCGAAGTGTACAATGAGCTGGACTTTATGACTCAACATATAGTGTCTCAATTTTTGTGATGCAAATACTACTACAAGACATGCTCTTTCTATTGGTGTGTAATTGAGTTTGTATCTAATGAGTGTTCTACTAATGTAGCAGACAACTCTTTCTTTTCCTTATTCATCATGTTGTGCTAGAAGAGCACCTAAGAAGGAATTTGTTGCAGCTATATACATGAGTAATGGTATCACATGTATGGGTAGAACCAAGATTGGTGTGGACAAAAGATATTATTTTAGTGTCTGGAATGCCTCTTGGAATTGTTGTGTCCATTTTAATGTGACACCTTTTTTTAAAAGATGTTGGGATGATTGGCACTTTTCTGCCAATTGGGTGATGAAATGCCTTATGGATTGTAATATGCCCTACAGACTTCTGAGCTGCTTGATTGTAGTGGGTGATGGCATGTCTACAATGCATTTTAATTTCTTTGGATCTATTTCAATGCCGCAATTGGAGACAATGAATCCAAAGAGTTTGCCAAATGTTACTCTGAAAACACATTATTTTGGATTGAGTCGTACATTGTATTGCTCAAGTCTATCAAAGATCTTAGCCATTATGTCTAGATGATCATCCCTTGTGTTGGATTTTGCTAGAAAATCATCTACATAGTCTTCCATGATTGTGTGTATCATGTCGTGAAATAAGGTGGTCATTGCCCTTTGATAAGTAGCACCTGCATTTTTAAGGCTAAATGACATCACATTCCAGCAATATGTTCCTAACGGATAAGTGAATGTTGTCTTAGGTTGGTCTTCTGGTGTAATTTTTATTTGATTATAACCAAAAAAACCATCCATGAGTGATAGCATTTCATTTCAAGGTATCAAGTCAACTATCATGTCTATGTTAGGGAGTGCAAAATCATTCTTTGGGCAAGCCTTGTTGAGATCTTTGAAGTCGGTGCAGACCTTGATACCTCTAGCATGCTTGGTTACTGGGACTAGATTTGAAATCCACTCAGCATAGTCTTTGGGTCTAATGAAACCCACTTTCAACAATTTTTGTAGCTAGATTTTGACCAACAAAGCTATGTGAGGGTGCATCTTCCTGAGTTTCTACTTATATAGTTTTACTCCTGGCAGGAATGACAAATGATGTAAGGCCAGTTCAGTATCTAACCCTGGCATATTTGCATAAGACCATGCAAAATTGATTGGTCTTTGTTTAAAGAATTGGATAAACTTATCTTTTTCTATTGGATTCAGGGACTTTGCTAGGTGTATATTACGAACATTTTGAGCATCACCAATGTTGATTTCTTTGGTTTCTTCTACCAATAATGTTGATTGTCCTTTATCAATATGAAGAGTGTCCATTTTGTTATGAGTAATGTGCTCTGCTTCATTATCATTGTCTTGATTGGAAGAGGAGTTTGCTTTTCCAAAATATGCAGTTATGTCCATATCTATTGCAAAGCCAGCCTTGTGATCATCATAAAGGAGTTTGTCCCTTGCACCCAATAATTCAACTATGGCTTCATCTTTTTGAAACTAGTCTAATTGTGGTTTTTGTTTTTGCTCCCAATCTATTAAGTGAGGATACATAAGACAAAGATCTCGTTCTTCTGCTGGAGGAGATGTTGTCGAGAGCATACAAATTCTATTGCTGTCGTAGAAATATTTGACAGATGGTGGATAGATTGATATATCTTCATATTTAATTCCATCATCTTTGTTTGTTGGTTATGATAAGCTCTGAAGACTGAATATGTGCTACAACTATGGGTAGATAGGAATTCATAATCATGTGAATCAGTAGTTACACTCTCTTCATAGGTTTCTCTGTTGAATTCCTCTTCATCAATTTCCTCAATTGGAGATAGAGGAGTTTCATTTGTGTTGATGATATCTAGGAGAGTAGTCTGATTTGTATCTTATTCTTCCATGATAGAGACCTCATTAAGTGCTTGAATGATAGATAGGGGCAATATGGAATCACCATCTCTTGTTGGTGCTATATATGTTTTTGTTGAGGATCTTGTTGATAATGATAATGATGTAGATATATTTGATGCTAGTGCAATCCCCATTTCCATCACTGCTGCAATCGCTGTTTGCATAACTATATTTACATGGGAAGCAGGTTGAAAAATTGTTCGCAATATGTTGCTTGTTGATTCAAAATTCTGATTTCCTTTTGTTGTTGTGAAACTCTGAATTGTTGGGGAATTTGGTTGGGGTATTTTTCTCCGCCTTGTTAATCTAGTGTATCCCAAACCCCAATTCTTAGGATTTTGTGTAGGTAATATGGGCTCAAAGATGCCTCATGCATGTGCCCCCAAGGCCGTGGTTCCATCATAACCATGGCGTTTTAACATTTTAAAACTATTACCATATTGTTCTAAAAGGAGTTGGACATTTGGAGTATCATTTTCTTCTCTGTACAACCATCCATTTATATCTTCTTCTAAATATTCTTCATTGAGTCCTCCCCACCGGATGGAGGAGCAATCATCAGAAAACTAAATGATTTCTTTTCCTTTGTCTTTGTCTGTCAATTGCGGTAATGTTCTCCCAAAGGATCGGGGAGATAGCTGCCCTACAGGTTATGTCCCAAAACATGAGTACTCACTACACCCTTCATCCTTGATTTGGAGAGGAGGTGTTGTGGGTGTGCAAGGTGTTGAACCTAGTGTTTTTGCAATCTTTTGGGATTCCATTTGTAAGTGGAGTGGATTTACCTAATTGTTTGGTACTTGATTATCTATGCTCGCCCTTAAATAATTACAGTGTTGAAAAGGGTTTGGGTCACCATGAATGGTGATCTCAATGCCATTGTATGGGAACTTAACACATTGGTGAAAAGTCGATGGTAATGCCTGCATGGTATGTATCCATGGGCGGCCTAATAGCATGTTGTATCCCAATTCTTTGCTAGGGCCTAAAAGGTGATATCTGTTGTAACTGGTCCCACTTGTACTAGCAAAGTCACTACACCCTTAGAAGGGAGTTCCTCATCATTATAAGCTTTGATATTGATTCTCTTGGTAGGATCAATATAATGTTCAGAATATCCTAAAGCTTTAATCAAATGCAATGTGCATATGTTAATGCTAGCTCCACTATCTATAAGTACTCTTCAAACCTTCTTTCAGTGAATTAAAGCTTCAAAGTGTAAGGGATCATTATGTATGGGTCTGTCTGTAGGTATATCCTATTTAGTGAATGTGACTTTTGAAGCAGCCAAGTTTCCAACCATGGACTGGAATGTGTTATCATCAATATCTTTGGTAATAACTGAATCTTGTAATGCTTTGTCAAGGACTTCCTTATGAGCAGACGAGATGCGCAGTAACTCAAATAATGAAATTTGAGCTGGAGTTCATTTCAATTGATCCACCATATTGTAATACTAGTTATTGGAGGGGGATTTGATGGCACCCCTTGTAATTTGACCTTTGATCTTCTAGTGATGATAACACAGTCTCTTCTCTTGGGATTTATTATGATTGTAGCCACCATTTCATCTCCTGCACTAAGTGTGTTTATGGCATAATCAAATGCGATATTAGTATAGTTGGCGGTGTTGTTTTGTGCATTGGAACTAGAAGACTTTCCTTTGTCATGCTTGACAAAAGGATCCTTGAAAATGGTATGATTTGTGTTTGGTGTTTTATTGGCATCCATAGTAATGTCGCCTTGATCAATGAGATCTTGTATGAGGTTCTTCAACTTGTAGCAAGTTGTTGTCTTGTGACCTTTATTGCGGTGGTATTTATAGAAATCATTGTCATTCCACCGAGCTGGATTGAATGGACTGAGTTCATATGGCCTAGCTTTTGGTAGAGTTTTGGTATTACTTTGTATTAACTTTTTGAGTGCTGATTCAATAGGTTCGCCAAGGGGTGTAAAGTTTCTTCTGGGTGCACCTACCCTTGGTGGTCTTGTTTATCTAAGTTTGATTCTTATTGGCAGAATCAACTGGTCCTTGTATATATACTGCTGGTTGAACTCTATTTACAACATGGGCATCAACAACTCTGTCACTTGTGACATTTTTGTTCCTAGGCCAAAATTTTGGCCTTTCATTGTTTGTACTTGCAACTGGCCCGTTATCTTTGTGGTGTTTCAATATCCCTTTCCCTAATAAGCCTCTTTCACACTTGATGCCTTTCTTCGTGATGTCCTTAAAATTTCTTAGGCACTGCATTTGCAATGGATACTTAGTTTGTGGCAAAAGGTTTTCATTGAAAATGTCTACTTGTTCAACTTTAGGGATATGACTAAGACATCTGCGGTATAGGCCCCTCCATCTTTGCAAGAATGTAGTGAAGGTTTCTCCTTCCTTTTTATTTGTTGCACGTAAATCCATCAAGGTAACTAGATTATCTATATTGAATGCAAAGTTTGATATGAATTAATCAACCAGTTTTCCCCATGAAGCAATCTTGGGTGGGAGGTGTGAAAACCATTCCAATGCTATCCCTCTAAGACTTTTGGAAAATAGCCTCATTAAGTATGTATCTTCGTGGGATACCAATACATGCCGTGAATAATTCCCTAGCATGATCTCATGGATCACCTTTCCCTCTATACTTGTCAAACTTTGGAGTTTCAAAATGCGGGGGAAATGGTGTCATGTACAAATTTCTATCAAAAGGATATGGACGAAGGTCCTCCATTGTATAGCTCTTTTTATCATTAAATATTTGCATACTGATCATCTGCTTCTAAAGATTCTCCATTTGTTGAGTTAGGATCTCTCTTTGACTCAATGGTGTGATGACTTGATAAACATTTCCCACAAAAGGGATAGTGTTGGAGTATCTTGGAGCTTGCTGAAATATGGACTGACCATGTAATTGTGCACCATAAGTCCCACCGGGTGGTGTAAAGTATGCAAATTGTGTATTGACATTCAACTGAGCTGAGATAGTTGTTCCTTGATTCACATTTTGGCCACTGTAGGTGGATCCAATAGGAACTAAAATTGAAGGTTGAGTTATACTTGTTGAAGCAGTATTTTGAACTATTGTAGCTTGCATTGTTATGCTGGGCATTGTCTGGGATGTAACATGAGTACTTGTTGATGCCACTATTGACTATGTTGAAGTTGTAGTCACTTGAGTATCTTGAGAGACACCCTAGGTTGATGTAGCAAGTGCTTCTTGAGTTTGTGTAACAATAGGCACTTGACTAATTTTTTGATTCAATGTCACTCCTGGCGGCAATATTGCTAAAATGTCCACCGCTAGAGGTAACTTGGCTCCATCTTGGACTAAAAGTGTGATATATATGTCCCTATCATTGTTTATGAGGGTGTTGAGGATCATAAGCGTTGTTGGATCTTGTTGGGCTGCCTCTAATTCTTCTTTTGTCAGACTATGTTGTATCTCATCAATGGTAGGCAACCTATTTGTGTTTGTTGGTAAGGTTGCAGGTCTTCGACCCTATGTTTGTTGATTTGTGGACAAATTCATATTGCATGTGGGGTTAATCGAAGGGTCATTATTAGGATCCATCTTGTGTTTTGCCTTTTGAGTACATGTTAATGGCATGAATGTTATTCCAAAGTGATCTTGACTCTTTAAGACTCTATAATGTGAATGCAAGACTCAACTACATGCAAGGTCCTATAAAGACACACTATTGAGGATATTCGAATGGGAAATGACCATATCCTTTCAAACATATGCAACTAGGTATGTTTCTTAGACTCTCTAAAGACTAAAATGCAGACAATGAAATCTATGAATGAAGACTCGCTATCTAGGATTTCGGAATTCAAACACAAGGCTTTCAACGTATTTCCGAAATGCTTCTAGTTCTGCCTCTTCTTTGATTTGATTTTTGAGGTCTATGTCAATTTGTACTGACTTCTGAACTTCATCATATAGGACAACTTGAACTATGTCATATTGATCTTGATCAACTATCAATTCCTCAACAAGAATATTCAAACCATTAATTATTTCTAATTGAACATTGTTTGGCCCAAGCTTGGGTTTCTCAAATGGGATCTTATTGTCTCCTTTCAGACCCATATGCAGACTATGTAGAACCTAGGAATGATTGACACTTTTCTTTAAGAACTCTAATGAGGATTTAGAAACTCTGCTATGGTCTTTTCAACAAATTTTCTGATGGCTTCCTTTTGAGCTGCCTTTTTGATATTTTTCCTCAATTTTTCATCAAGACAGACATATTTCTGGATCTCATTGTCTATGGCAGTTTCAACTATGTTGTACTGGACACAATTAACTTTTAATTCCTAAGCGAGGTTGTCCAAACGATCAATTATTGCTAATTGGTCATTGTTTGGCCCAAGATCGGGTTGTTCAAATGGAAATTCGTCGTCTCCTTTTAGACCCATGTACTTAGGTATGCTTCTAAGACTTTAATGCAATTCTGAATTCTATATGAGTAGATGCAAACTTGATTGAAGACTACTCTTTTGTGATGTGAGAACTTGTGCAAGGACTCTACGTAATATGAGGATACTAAAGGACTATGCATGAACTAAATGCCTATGACTTAAGATCACTTGAAAATGTCATGTTTTCCATCTTTGAATTTTGTAAAAGTTTCAGTTTTAATGTTGATGTTAATGTTGAGACTTGACTTTGTTGATGTGTTGACCTTGTTGAATTTGGCATTGCAAAGACATAGTAGCAAGCAAGGAAAGCAATCTTAAGCAAAAAGAGCACTTGTTTGAAGGATTTTTTAAAATCCCCATGAATTTTGAGATCTTTTTCTAGATCCCATTTTGTTTTTGATTGTATTATGGCAATTCGATAGCACATCAAGCAAACTCTCCTAAAGACAAAAGGTCACAAGTATTACCACAACCCACATCTTGATACCTCGTCAACTCAAACAACTCTGTCACACCCTAGGGTGGGCCCATTTTTCTGCCTTTTTCTAGAAATTAGACCAAAGAAGATCATTCCTCAGTTGGCCCATTATCTTGGGAGATATATGGCGAGTGTCTTGGGGGTGGATTCTTCCCCACCCTTGCACTATGATAATTCAAGTGTCTGGTTACTGACTCGGTTTGGACTCTATTGCTATGACTTTTAGTGAAGGATTCTATTTGAAGATACCCTTTGAAGTCGCACAAGCGCAATTGAGGCCTATAGCCCAACAAAGTACCAAGCAATATAGTCATGCAAGCGTGATTGAGACCTCAAGGCCCTACAAATTGCTTGATATGAGATAACTCAAATATGTTCCGTCCCCTGAGATTTTCCTCTCAAAAGGCAATTTGATTATAGTGAGTTAGAATACTTGGCTTTATCCATACTCACTTGGGTCGTTCCCTTCACACCGGTCCCCTCAAGGTAACTTGGGAAGGCAGACTCTCTAAAGGATGTAAGTACAAAAATTAAATGAAAGCATAAAAGAAGAGAGTCTGGTTTTTCCAATCACCCATTAAAGGGGAGAGCATAATACCCATCACTTCAAATACATGTAAAACAAAATCCTTTTTACCCTCCAATTGCAATGATTTTTTTTAGTCTAAGTGGATATGTTGCTCCACACAGGCATGGTATTCATTTTTAATCCTCATAGCAATTTGTGAAGTAAAGAAAAGAGTTTTTTTTTTTTTTTTTTTTAGGAGCACCAAAAGAAAGTTTTCTACTCTAACCTGCAGATGAAAATGATGTTAGTGGACACATGGTGGGCTATCGAGCCTATCTTTCCCTCAGTTACATAACTCTTTCTTTTTACAATCAGAGAGTCATTCTGACAAAAATCAGTAAACATAAAAGACAAAGTGAAGAAAATTTCAAATGGAAATTGCAAATTAACTATTAATCAATTGCAAATTACCTACTAATCAAGTGCAAATTACTGTGCTATCAATTGAGAATTACTATGCCATCGATTATGAACCGATCTTTGAGCAATTGTGTATCACTATCCCATCAATTGCGAATTAGTTAACAAGCATAATTTAATTTAAAAAAAAATATAAGACAAAAGAGAGAAGTTTATTCTGTGATGATGTCACTCCAGATCACGTGAGCCATGACTTCAATGTCATCATAAAAATTAAATTTGGCAAGGAATCGATGAATGTTTCTATGGTATTGAGCGATTGCCTCTCCCTCTTCAATTTCACAAAGTTGCCTTTCTGCCTTTAGAAGGCCTTGGTATGTTCTTTGTTGTCTTCTATGCTGTCTTGCACTCCTGGCACCCGAAATTTTGAAAGTCACCTTACCTGCCATTAGATTAGACACATTTCATACAAAAAATATGATTTTTTTGGAGAATTAGAAAACATATATGGGTTAGGTGCACAAGACTAATTAAGTGAGAAACGACAAACAAAAATTGATTTTTGACCCCTTCTAGCAATTGCAGACCAGTTTTAGCAATTGCGAGACATTTTAATAGCAATTGCGAGACATTTTAACATCAATTGTGAACTGATATTAGCAAGTGCGAATTTTTGCACTGTCAATTACAGACTTGCATTTTCTGGGCTTGTACAGATCTGCAAAATCAAATAGAACATAAAGCGAAGGTTAAATCTAATGATTCACGTCGATTTCACCTAATGTATTCAGGGGCAAATTAAGCGTAAATAACATTATTAGATTATCAGAGTGACTTACCAACTCTAATCTAATCAAATTACAATGAAATAATGCTAATATCAATTGAATTATGAAATGAATTGAAATCTAATTTAAGACTCCTTCAATTGATTTAACAAGGCTTCCATTTCTCTTCTCCTTAGTTGTTGTTGAATTGGCTCTCAGGTATTGCACTGATTTCTTGCATATATTAGCAACTATTTTGAAGACTGTGATTCTGTGATTCTAGCTTGAAATGAGAAAATTTGATGCTGTTTATATAGATTTTCAACACAGAAGGGGTGAGGATTTGAACTCAAGTCCTGATTGACAGTCAACTAAAATTCATTGATCAGTGAACTCATCTTGATTGAATTGTTAATTGGTTTGATTGATTTATTAACAGGATTGATTGGGGAGTCAACTGAATAGATTGGCTAGTGAACTGAATAGATTAACCTGTAGACTGAATAGAATAGCTAGTTGACTAAATTGATTGAGAGATAACTGGTTAGTCAAAAAAAGGTGATTGAGAGTTAAAAGGGGGATTTATTAGCTAACCAAGTTGACTGATTTAATCAATCAGTTTGATTTCAACATGTGTTGTAGGATTTTGAAATTGAATTTGATTTTCATTTTCAATTTGGATTTGAATTTGGACTTTCGAATGTTGAAATTCACATTTGGTGAAATGTTAATTTGGAAGAAATGAAATTAATTGAAATGATATGAAATTCAAATTTGGGGAAAATGTGAAATGAAATTAATTAGAATTAGAATTTGGGGAATTGAAAGAATTAATTTATTAATTTAATAATTCAAAAGATATTATTTAATCATAAGAAATTGAATTAATTAAATAATAAAGATTATTTATCTAAGGAAAATGTAGCAATTAATTAAATAATTAATATTTGAGATAGGGTTAATTGATTAAATTGATTTGAAAATAGAAATTCAATAATTAAGAGTGTTGAAAGGTGACGATTAGAAGAAATATTTAGTTTAATCAAATAATTAAATAATTACTTAATTAAATAGATAAATAATTACTGTAGGATCAATGAGATATTTTTAGGTGTCTACATCTACACACACCTACACACATATATATATGTGTGTATGCATGTATATGTATGTATGCACACACACACACACACACACACACACACACACACACACACACACACACACACACATATACATATATGTACATATATATACATATATGTACATATAAATACATATATGTACATATTCTGTATATATATGTGTATATATATATATATGTATATATATACATGCATATACATGTATATATACATGTATGCATATATACATGCATATACATGTATATATACATGTATGCATATATACATGTATATATACATGTATGCATATATACATGTATGCATATATACATATATATATATATATGTATGCATATATATATGTATATATATGTATATATATGTATATATTATGTATATATATGTATAGATATGTATGTATATATGTATATGTATATGTATATGTATATGTATATGTATATGTATATACATATCTATATATATACATATCTATATATATACACATATATATACATATATATATATGCATACATATATATATATCTATATATATCTATATATATACATATATCTATGTATATATAAATATACATACATATATGTATGTATATATGTATGTATATGTGTATATGCACATATATATATGTGTGTGTATACATACATACATACATACATACATACATACATACATACATACATACATACATACATACATACATACATACATATATATATATATATATATATATATATATATATATATATATATATATATATGTTAGACAACTCAAATAACCAGAAGACAACTGAGAGAGGAGGGGGGAGAGGGGAGGGGGCGCGGTGAATCAGTTGTCACATATTATCGAAACCATTAACAATTTAAACTTTAATATCGAAACCCAAAACATTAATACTCGAATATCAGTTAAACCAATTAAGCATAAATAATAATCACAAAATAAAAGCCATCCACATAACACCAAAATTTATACGTGGAAAACCCAGTAAAGGGAAAAACCATGGTGGGAAGCCTACCCACAATCAGATAATACTTCTGCAGTAAGTATGCGAATTACAATTGAGGGGCCTACACTTGTAGGAAGGCCAATAGCCTAGAGTGCACTGTTCATCACAAAAGGAGCCTCACTGACTACATAGAAATCCAAACTACAATCCGGAGAAGTGTTGAGCTACAAAAGATAACATCTCCTATGCTTGAGTACAGTTCCGGTTAAGCTCAATACCAGATGAATAAATCCTCTTACATAAACCCAATTCAATCTCCAATGATCAACCAACTTCTCTACCTGAATGATATTACATTATTCACACATTACATTCCTTGACCATGACCTCTAACATTAACCATGATGATATACAATGAGATCTTACTTCTATATATACAAATCCTCAACCATAAACAATCAGGTCGACCTCCAAACAATAAACCAATTACATAATTACAAACCATGTCGGTCTTAAATAAACAAATAATATCCAACACATAAGACATCCAAAAATACATCAAGAGGTCCAATCCACACGTTACATTAAAGCTAGTCCATAACCTAGATCAACTGGGACCCATTATAGTTCCACACACTACAACAATGATCTCCATCCGCCAAGTCTCGAACATGATTACCAACAAAATCCTGAAACTCCACCAGAAGCTGCACCAACACCACTTATGCAATTCATCAAAGATCTCCACCAAACTCTCTACCAGTGAAACCCTCACCAGAACCAAAAACCAAGCTTCTAAGCAAGCAGGATAACATTTGATCACCATACCAAAACCAACTATCCAAATATAAGCATGCGTATCATGAACAATCCAATTCCATTACCAAACTATACCCGAGCCTACCCGATCAAGCTAGATCCAAGTTAACTAGAAAACACTCAACCTATCGGGACCAGAAGGGTGCCGATAAAGCATCCAAACAACTAGTGTTGGCATCAGTGACAAAACATCAATGCAACACATAATCAATTCCATCAAATGGCCAACAATCTCCCCCTTTCGTATTGATGGCAACACTAGATGTGAAAAACATCTAAGTACCAAGAAATGCCAAACAAGTCTCCCCCAATATAAGACAACCAACAATCTCCCGCATACAACTCTGAATATCAATTTCTCTCCCCCTATGACTTCTTCTTTTCTTTCTTTATATTTTTTCACATCAATATCTCTCCCCCTTTGACATCAATGCCAAAAATCTGACAAAAATATCAAAGCAAAAACATAAACAACTGAATCACAACGCTGACTACTCCCCTTGAGCAGTAGCATCCCACATCAATGCCGAAATGAATAGTATCTCTGATTGTACACTCCAGACTGATGCCAACCCGCATCAATCAAGTCTCTAGCGGAGGGGTATAAACTCCCAATCTGTCTCTCAGGTACTCAAATGATTCCTTGGGCAAAGGTTTAGTGAAAATATCTATAATTTGTTCTTCAGTGTTCACATTGTAATGCCCCGCCAGGAAACCCCGAAGGGATTAAGCCATAACACAAGAATAGAGTGCAATAATTTTTTTTAAAAAAGTTACACCACATTAAGATACAACAAGATAACAAAGATTCAAATTACATAGCGGAAGACATCAACTAACACCTAAAGAGTTTCCCAACGAGATTACTTAAATATCACAATTCACTTAACTCACACAATTAATCCAATAAGCTGATTATATTAATAACGAGATAATTCTTAATCAGGATAATTTCTTTCAAAAGATGGAAATATAAATCACAAGCAATGACTCACCCATTAAGATCTATCCATATTCTTCATTCAAGCTTTTCATTTAAAATTACAAGCCATACATCTAATACCTTAACACACTAGGATTTCATCATAAACATAAGAGATTCTTTTCAAGCATATTTAAATTCCTTAACAACAACTGAATAAATTCCATTACTCCAAGATACATTCTTTCATATTCCAACTTATTGCATTTTAAAAGACGATTACATACATGCATCTACGATAAATCTCATCTAAACCACTTACGCATTCGATCAACATGGCATACAAGAAAGGACTGAATAAAAGCATTTAAAGTTAATTCCAGTTTATCCACTTAACCATTCTAACATAAGCTAATCATACATGATAAAGTTGAATAAAGGAAACATAAGAGAATACATCACATAACACCATAATGATCTCGGAGTTCACCTCTAAAGGGCTACATCTCCGGGTCTGCTCAACTGCAAGACCCCTTTGATAAAATAATAAAGTTAAGAATACAAGAGGTTACACCATTACAATCCGGCCATCAAGGCGAAATATAAACAATATACAAACGACCATATCGGTCAATAAATACATAAACGATCCCTGAAAAGAACAGGATCCAGCTGAACATAATCAAAGCTAATACAAAGGTATAGGAGAGCATCCATAAAACTGAGTCATCACCACCCAAGGTCTGACATGAAACCGACACTCACAAGGGCATAAACAAAAGGATGACCCACAAAGGTACTCTTAACAGGACAAAACAACAACACACTAGCGAACGTAGGGACAAGTGTCATCACACAACCTGGTATGGTTACCATGGCAAGTCTTCATAGGTCCCGACCCCATACACTGGGTTACCCTGGCAACCTAATCCGAGCTTCCGGGCCATCCAAGCCTCATGTGGACCCACACATCCTCTCATGAAGACAAGGATGGTGGTTTGCCATTTCAGGCCTTCTCACAGCATGTCGAGTCTATGTTAGCACTCATCCCATGTGTGAGGCACATTTATCTTACTTAGAAATTACATTCTAATCTACTGATAGGTTATCACTTATTAGACTCACTTTCGACGGGTTACCCAACAGCCACTTTGGGCGCGGCCCCCAATCGAAAGCCACTTTCCCATACGTCACTAGACTATACTCAGACGAACTCAAAACCAAGGAATACACATGGTCAGACGAATGGAGTTCAAGAAGAGAGAAACAACCATCAGGTCAAACACAACTCAAAGATGCACACTTACTAACGGTACTCTAACTAGAGACGTGGCCAACAACGGTCAACCACAAATCATCATTCGACTCACACAAAGAGGATATGATCAAACGACACTACCACAAACAACAGTCAACTCGGAACAGAGGACTAAAATAGGTACCCCAAGTCAATCCATACGACAGGGACCTATCAAACAAAGCACTCTTGCCATTTCATAATCAAAAGCGAATACAGAAATTAAACTCGCAAAGATAATAAACAGAAAGAACAGTATTCAACAAATGCAATCTTTCCAAATTGATCTAAACATTAAACGTCGATCAAGTTATCTACAAGATCTATATCAGATTACAGTTATCTACCTCATCTAGGAATAGGTTGTTCTTGGTTTTCTAACTCTCTAAGGTCCAAAGCATTGAACAGACATATAAAGCCATAATGATTTTTTAAACCAATTCATATTAATAAAATTTAGACAACCATTAATCAAATAAATAAGATATTTAATCTCCAACAAAACATCATTAACATACTGGTCCAAAACCGACCTCTACAGTTTCGTATTTTCAAACCCAGATGCATAATATGGATCACAAAAATATAATAATAAAAAAAAGAGAGTCTAAAAGGAGATAATCATTTCCAAAGGCATATCGTTTCAATTTCTAGCGATCAATGGTAAAATATCTCACTTACTTCTCGATTACTCAAATGATATGTTCTAAGATAATATTTAACATCATCAATTAGTAATTACATCATATTTCAACGATTTTCCAATACCATAATATTCTATTTTGTTTTTACACAATACTACCTCAATTAGCCAAATGCTCTAATCAGCTAGAAGGTAAAATCTAAATTTATTAATCCAAGATCAATCAGAATATAATCAATGATATTCAGTTGCGAAATTAACAGTTTTAGAACTTAATCAGAAAGAGAGCATAAGTCATGAAATGAGATTGAATAATTAATTCACCTATAAACTCTATTATAAAATTAATCAATATCCAATTAACATTTATCAAGATTGATGCCACCTTATCATAATTAAGAAACTAAATAAAACTTAACATTAAAATAACTTACATTAAAATGATATTAATATCATATGCATTTTTTTTTTGAATGATAAAAAAAATACATTAAAAAAAACCATTTTAAAAACTATGTTTTTTAAAAAAATGCATTTAAAAAAAAGGAAGCGAGGGTGGGGCCCACCTCCCAACTGGGATGGCTGGGCGCCCAACCCTAGCCGCAGGCGGAGGAAGCTCGCGGGCGGCGCCACGGTGGTGCCCGCAGGTCCCACGACGCCCTGCGGCCACCGCGGTCCCTGCGGCCACCATCATGGGCCGCGGCCGCTGTGTTGCTGAGCGGGAGAAGGGGGACGAGCGGGGGAGGGGTGGAGGAGCGGGTGGAGCTCTGCTCCCCGCCCTCCAACCCCAAACCAAGGGTTCGGTTTCTATTAAAATTTCTCCCAGTTCGAAAATTAACACAAACGCCCAGCACAAAATTGATAAAGAATTTCGATTTAATAAAAGTTCGGTTTAAACGAACTGTGTTTGATAACATATTTTCTTGATGGTTTTTCATCCTTTACAAACACCCAAGGGTTTCAAACGCCCAAAAAGAATAGAGGAATTAACAACACCTCAAATACATTCCCAGCCAAGCTAATTAATTTACTAAATCAGTTCATAAGCATGGCATTCAATGGAGAATCTGGAACTAAGATAGCATGAAAACCTTCAAACCCCCATTTCCATTTTATACAATAACTAAAATTGAGAATTAGATCCTACCTGATCTCGCGTTCCTGGCAAGATCTGCTGAAGAGCCCCAATCTCCAGCTACCAAAACCTTCCTTCTCCATCCAAAATCCCCAAATTTCATCTCCAAAATTTCTTTCCAACCAAAAATTCTCCAAAAATGTCCATCCTCCAATTTTCCCCAAATTTTGAGTTATATGGAAGAGTTGACCAAAACTCCCTTTTTTGGAATTAAAATTCTTATTTACAAATAATTCTCAAAATTTAATCATTTTCTAACTATAACAACAAATGACTAGCTTTTCAATTCAAAATCGATTTTCTCATTTAATCCAATTTAGCCTTTCTAATTTCAGAAGCCAACAGAATACAATTAAATCTATTGCGATAAAATACAAAACTTTCTTTTCAATAGCATATTCAAAATGCATTTAATATTCAAAATCAGTCATTTAGTCTAATTTACTCCCAATTTAAAATAAGCAATTCATATCAACGAAAATCGCATAACGAAATCCCGATTACTTTAGTCCATTAACCTCTAATGCACAAATATATATTTAATCAAGATAATTACTAAGGACTAATTAATCAATTTAACCATGCACACCAAGCATGCAAATCGAGAAGGTCAACCAAACAGACGACCCGCAAACTCAAACAAAAAGGGAACACCGACGACGGCTGACGATGCTCACTTGAGCACGACTATGGTCAACTAGGGTCTTACGACCACCTAATCCAACTCTAAGGATTAAAGAGGTACACTCAAACCTGCAAATCCAGGTGAAGACGAACCCCGCACTCATGCGGCGTTGTACCTGAAATTTCTTGCAACCAAGAGTCATACATGCATACATATATAAAATTTAATGAAAGCATTAGCCCGATATTAATACCATGAAATAGGTACACTAAACAGCTAGCATACAACTAGTGTGAAAACCACATCAACAGCTATGCGTTAAATCAACATCTGACTAAACATTATATTAAGATAAACTAACCAAGATTACACCAAGATTAGAATTAGATTAGGGTGGGGGTACTACATACATAAACCAGTCTAACTTTATTTTCTTCCACCTTTTCCTTCAAAAAGTTATACTTGATAGATATGTGCTTTATTTTATAATGAAATACTGGATTCTTTGGTATATCAATAGCAACAGAGTTATCACAGATAATAACTATCGGTGCATCACAATCCACCTTTATATTCTTCAACATTTGCTTCATCCATAAAACTTGAGTACAGTTAGTAGCAACAACAACATACTCAACTTCAATAGTAGATAAAGAAGTACATGATTGTTTCTTGCTGATCCATGAAACCAACTTCTTTCCAAGAAAGAAAGATCCATCAGAAGTACTTTTCCACCCATCAACATCTCCAACCCAATCAACATCTGTATATGCACATAAAGTAAAGTTATCATACTTAGGGTACCACAAACCATATTCTGATGTACCTTGTAAGTATCTAAAAATCCTTTTCACTGCAATCTCATGATTTTCTCTAGGACCACTCTGAAATCTTGAAACAATACAAACAACAATCATAATGTCAGGCCTAGTCTAAGTCAAATAAAGCAGACCTCTAGTCATAGATTTGTATCTTGTAGGATTTACCGGTGCAGAAATATCTTTTCTTGTCAATTTCTCACTTGTAACCATATGACTACTTATCGGTTTAGAATCTCCCATACCAAATTTCTTCAACAATTCCTTAGCATATTTAGTTTGACAAATAAAAATGCCTTTGTCGGTCTGAGTAATTTTCAAACCTAAGAAAAATTTCATCTCACCAATCATAGACATCTCAAATTCTTTCTCCATTTTCTTAGAAAATTCTATGCATAACTTATCTTCACCTCCAAAAATAATGTCATCAACAAATACTTCAATAATTAGTATATCATCATCAATGATCTTATAATATAAATTACTATCAGCACTGCCCTTAGTAAAACCAAGCTTCAAAAGATATTTATCCAACCTTGCATACCAAGCTCTAGGTTCTTGTTTCAATCCATATAAAGCTTTCCTTAACCTTCAAACCATATATGTATCATCTGAAAGTGAAAAACCATTAGGTTGCTCAATATAAACTTCTTCATCAAGATCCCCATTCAAAAATGCACATTTAACATCCATCCAATAAACCTTGTAGTTTTTATAAGTAGCATAGGCAAGAAATAATCTCACAACTTCAATCCTAGCTACAGGTGCAAAAGTCTCTCCATAATCAATTCCTTCCTTATGAGAATATCCTTTACAAACCAATCTAGCCTTATTCCTTATAACTTGACCATCCTCATTCAATTTATTCCTCAAAACCCATTTAGTTCCAATAACATTTTTATTTTTAGGCTGGGGAACCAAGGTCCATATGTTATTTTTCTCAATCTGATCTAATTCTTCTTCCATATCTTTCAACCAATATTCATCTTTACATGCCTCAATTATTGATACCGGTTAAACTTGTGAAATTAAACACACCTCATTAGTTGCCAGTCTTCTTCTTGTCATCACTCCATTTCTCTTATCCCCAATGATCTGATCTTTTGAATGATTCAATCTCACATACCTAGGAGTATTCTGACTTTTTGTTCCTCTTCCCTGTTCTTCAGCTACTGTAGAATTCTCTAATACTATCGGAGTAACTGGTTCAACACTCTATTCTGGTAAAGGTGCTACTCGTTCAGATATAATCATTTCCACTACTGGTTCCTTCTCATAAACTCTGATTTGACTTCTGTTCAACTCATCTACTTTGACATTATCACTCTCCATAATTCTTTGCAATCTCTTGTTATAACATCTATATGCTTTGCTTTCATTACAATAACCAAGAAATATGCCTTCATCACATCTAAGATCAAATTTTCTAATGATACCATCTCTCCTGATATAACATTTACTACCAAAAATTATGAAATACTTAATTGTAAGTGTATTGCCAAACCATAATTCATAAGGTGTCTTACCGGTTTCTCCTTTGATATGTACTCCGTTGAATGTATAAACCACTGTGCTCACTGCTTCTCTCCAGTAGATATGATGTAGACTATCTTCCATCATCATTGTTCTAGAAACATCCAAGATAGTTATGTTCTTCCTTTCCACAACTCCATTTTGCTAAGGTGTCCAGGGAGTAGAGAATTTCCTTATTATACCATGCTTGTCACAAAAGTTGTTAAACTCACCGGATGTGAATTCTCCACCATGATCTGATCTCAAACATTTAATCTTCAATCCTGTCTCAGTTTCCACTTTAGCCTTAAAGATTTTAAACTTTTCAAATGCTTCAAATTTTTCTTTTAGAAAAGTAACCCACATCATTCTAGAATAATCATCAATGATTAGCATGAAATATCTATCACCTTGAAAACTTTTAACTCTAGCAAGGCTACACAAATTAGTATGAATAAGATCAAGAACATCATTTGATTTATCTTATATACTCCTAAAAGAGGTTCTGACCTATTTACCCATTTGGCATTCTTTACATACCGGATTATAGGGCTTCAAAATCTTAGGCATATCCCTAACTGCCTTAGTTGAACTGATCTTCACAATTCAATCAAAATTCACATGACATAGCCTTTTATGCCATAGCCAACTCTCATCAATTTGTGTAATCAAACATGTTTTCTCACCAGAGTTCAAATGAAATATATTACCTTTTGTATGTGTACCGGTTGCAATCTCCAAACCAAATATGTTAATTATTTTGCATTTTCCATCCTTGAACTATAATTGAAATCTATCTACCAATTGTTCTACACTCAAAAGATTATGCCTCAAACCTTCAACACAATAAACATTGTCAGTATTGTTTTTACCATCCAATGATATAGTTCCTTTTCCTTTGATCATACATGCTTTGTCATCTCCAAATCTAACTAGACCGCCATCAAATTCTTGCAAAGATAGAAACTTCCCTTTATCTCTAGTCATATGATGTGAAAAACCGCTATCAATTACCCATTCATCCTTGTCTTCAATTTTAGCATCAAGTGCCTTCTCTTTAGGTACATTCTCTTCCAGTGTCGGATTATCTTCCTTGATAGCCAGGAACACCCATTCCTTCCCATTGCTAGAACCACTAGCAAATTCTTCTGTTGGTTCATCATTAGAATTAGTAATGCCTTCCTCATCCGTTATGTAGCATGATTTGTCTCTTTTTTTCTTGTATTTATACTTGTTCTAATATCTAAGGTTAGGCTTAAATGATCTTCTAACTCTTTCTTTAAATCTTGAATTTCTTTCAAGACATCTAGATGCAAAATGACCAATCTTATTACATGCAAAACATTTAAAAGGTGCTTTTCCTTCATACTTACTTCCTACCAGTCCTTTAGGTACTCTTCTAGAAAATAGTGCTTCAAGTTGCTCAAACTCCTCATCTTCTCTCTTCATATCTCCCAATTCCTTTGCATACAAAGCTTTCTAGCCTTGCTTATCGGTTGTAGATGTAGATGCATGAAAAGCAGGTTTAGACTTCATAGCTCCAGAAGGTTCAAATTATTCAAGCTCAAAAGCATATAGTTTCCCAACAAAAGTATCTTTGTTGACAGATGTATTAGCCATTGTTCTCAACTCATTAATAGTAGTAGCCTTCATTTCATAAGCTGGTGGTAGGGCTCTTAGGACTTTAGAAACAATTTCATCTTCTCTCAGAGTTCCACCACAACATTGAATTCCCATAACAATCTTATTTACCCTTTCCATGAATGCAGTAATCCTTTCATCTTCTTCCATCTTTAGGTTTTCATATCTCACTTGGTAACCATCAAGTTTAGAAATCTTCACTGTACAATCACCTTCATTAAGAGTCTCCAACTTATTCCATATAGCCTTTCCAGATGATTTGTCGGTTAAACCCATTATTTTCTGATCAGAAAGTGCACACAAGAGGGCTTCTCTTGCTCTACAATCATTCTCAAGCTCCTTGTCCAACTTTGCTAGAGGAGGATTGCCAGACCCCAGATTATAGGGTGTGACAACATTCTATGTGATCTCCCAAATCTCCTTGCCAAGACATCTCATATGAGTCTCCATCCGAATCTTCCATACTGTATAATTTGTTTCATCAAGCCTCAGAATATCCCTTCGAAAGATAGCTCCAGAAGAACTGGACGAACTTGAATTGTTAGTCACCATAGGATCTTCCTCAAGCAGTTAAAATTTCTGTAGAGAGGACCAAAGCTCTGATACCAATTGTTAGACAACTCAAATAATTGGAAGACAACTGAGAGGGGGGTGAATCAGTTGTCACAGATTACCAGAACCATTAGCAATTTAAACTTTAATACTAGGAACCCAAAAAATTAATACTGAAATAGCAGTTAAACCAATTAAGCATAAATAATAATCATAGAATAAAAGCCATCCACATAACACCAATACTTATACGTGGAAAACTTGGTAAAGGGAAAAACCATGGTGGGAAGCCTACCCACAGTCAGATAATACTTCTAGAGTGAGTATGTGAATTACAATTGAGGGGCCTGCACTTGTAGGAAGGCCAACAACCTAGAGCATACTGCTCATCATAAAAGGAGCCTCACTGACTACATAGAAATCCAGACTACAATCCAGAGAAGTGTTGAACTGCAAAAGATAGCATCTCCTATGCCTGAGTACAGTTCTAGTTAAGCTCAATATCGGAGGAATAAATCCTCTTACATAAACCCAATTCGATCTCCAATGATCAACCAACTCCTCTTCCTGAATGATATTACATTATTCACACATTACATTCCGTGACCATGACCTCTAACATTACCCATGATGATCTACAATGAGATCTTACATCTATATATACAAACCCTCAACCATAAACAATCAAGTCGACCACTAGACAATAAACCAGTTACATAATTACAAACCATGTCGGCCTTAAAAAAAAAAAAAATATCCAACACATAAGACATTTGGAAATACATCGAGAGGTCCAATCCACATGTTACATTAAAGTCAATCCATAACCTAGATCAACCGGGACCCAATATAGAACCACATGCTACAACAATGATCTCCATCCGTCAAGTCTCAAACATGATTACCAACATCCTGAAACTCCACTACAAGCTACACCAACACCACTTATGCAATTCATCAAAGATCTCCACCAAAAGCTCTGTCGGTGAAACCCTCACCGAAACTAGAAACCAAGCTTCTAAGCAAGCAGGATAGAATTTGATCAACATACCAAAACCAACTGTCCAAATATGAGAATGAGTATCATGAACAAGCCAATTCCATTACCAAACTATACCGGAGCCTATAGGATCATGTTGGATCCAAGTTAACTAGAAACCACTCAACCTACTAGGATGAGAAGGGTGTCAGTAAAGCATCCAAACAACTAGTGTTGGCATCAATGGCAAAACATCAATGCAACACATAATCAATTCCACCAAATGGCCAATAATTTATTAGGTGTCTAAGCAACAACGAAGGGAACTTCCCCTCCCTACATAATATCAACCATATGTACAGTGAGGGAATCCACATCCCAAGTGCCATGATGAGTACCCATAAGAAATCAAGATAGAAGGATCAATGGTGCATTGATCACCTCTACAAATCACTCCATGAGTGTCAAACACTAGAAAAATATGATCTCAAGACTACACAAGAAAAAAATAAACATTGACAATGGATTACATCACACCAAGTTATCCACTATCAATCAAGGTCAAACATGAAGAATACACATGATTCTACTACCAACATTGGCTTATGCAAGAATACAACAATAACATTTAGATAATCCAATCACACATCATTCATAATCCAACTTAGGCATTCATGCTTAAATCAATATCACATGTGATATGCATAAACATTCAACGAGGACACACAATTTGTAATTCATCAATGATCTTCACTAGTGCAATTTTATGCAATTCACAATTTTTTAATCACACATCTTTGAACAATTTCATAAGATTCAAGATATTTAAATCACATTTAATTGTAGAAGACATCTTTTAATTGTTTTATTTAACTGTAACTATCTAATCAACAATGACATATGACACATTCTCTATGATGTTCTCCCTTGTACGTACTACCAAAGGTTCACGATGAACATGATAGAAGACAACATTTAACACATCATAGAGCCAACAATGTCAAGCATTCAAAATAGTCACCATAAGATTTGAAAAGAGAAAAAATAAGTGGGGGAATTATCAAGTTCAACATTAAATTATAAAAGTGCATGCAATTTTAACAATAAACCAAAGGTGGCAAGCATCACAAAATAGATAGATAGAAGAGTTTGGTGATTGATTCGATGTGTACGAAAGTTCCAAAATTAAATGCTATCCCCCACAATACATGAATAGTTATTCAATAACCAAATTAAATCATGAATCACATAACATATCCACATAATGGAGTGACTGGCATCTACCATAATGAAGGGAGTGACTGTTGCACAATACCCAAGAACACAATATCCCAGATACATTAGAGAACGTACCCAAACATAGTAGATAATTGAGCCATCTATATCTCCTTATATACAATAATATATGAAAACATGTATGCAATCATGATTTCTACTTAATGCAACCATTTACCCTTTTAATATGATGTAATTCCTTTCTCAGGCAAGGATAATTATGCAAGAAGGCATATGCAGGGAAAGATATAACACCTCATCCACAAGGAATATATTTAAGGCATGACTCAAGTTCACTTAAAGTGTCACATTCATGAGGTAATTATGATCGCAAGGGTCTAATACACAAGGTCCACCTTAATCACATGTTTAGGACATATAGCCAATTAGAGGTACACTATGATTTACACACATGGGCAACTTACACATATATATTAGGAGGTGTCACATTAACCACACATTAATAATCACAAGACTTGATGAAGGTACATAATGATCACAAAATAAATGTACTTTTCACATTACATATACTAGTGGCTAACAATTGTTCACATAGATATTACCCTCATAGGGCATGTATAATCTCACATAATGATCACCATCACACAGGTGTATACTAAGATGCATATGCTTACAATAAAAACTGATGGGAGCAGCTCATATTAGCACTATGGTAGCACATTTCTATAATGTAACTTTACATTGAAAATACAAACTACTCACCATACAAAATAAGGTCAACACTTGGACAGGGCCAACAATGCCTGTCGTGAGTGTGAAGTAGGGTACCTGCAAGTGCAACACAAACACTTAATAGATCATTACAAGCATGGTTAGAAAATTGAAATCAAATGAAAGATAAACCATGACAAAGAGACCTATTGCCTCCTAAAAGATGCGAGTGTGGATTTTCTCTCAGATCTAGATGAGCAATCCCAGTGACTTGACTACACTAAGACAGAGGATTTAAAATGATATGATGTGCAAGCTAGATGAATGCATGATTAAGATAGATTGATCCAAGAAGCTAACTATGTTAATGATATGCATGATTATGATAAATGATAGATGCAATTAAGCTAGATGAGAGATTGATTATGCTATATGATTAAAAAATTATGCTAGAAGATGATCAAATTAAGCTAGATATAAGAAGCAATAAATAATAACAATGCTAAACTAGAATGCTAGAAATGATATGCCTATAATAACAATGCTTGAGATTGGATCCATTGTGCTCCAAAGTGGGGGATATTTAAAGGATTTCCAAGGCCAGGGGTGAGGTGGCATGAATCAACAGTCAAGATTGAGTTTGAAGATATCAAGGGTCAAATTGGAGGAGGTTGGAGAAGAGGTTGGAGGGAGGGACACTTGTCATCTTTGTGGTGACAAGTGTCAAGGAATATTTCTCACAAGAGGGAAAATGTCTAAGGGAAGAGACATGTGGAAAAAGTGCCATGTATCTCAAGGGGAGAATATCCAACCCATAGGAAGTTAGGATGTGCAAGATAGGACAGGGTTAGTTAAACCCAGGATTAGGTGGAATGGGTTAGGTTATGGGGTGGTTAGGTTATGTTGTAAGAAGTTAGGAGGCATGTGGGGAATTTGAATTTAAAAATTCAAATAATAGGAAAAGGCTAATTAACTTTCAACAACTAATAATTGATTTGTTTTAATTAATTAGGGGATTAGAAGAAATGAATTAAATGGGGGGAGGATTAATTAATCAAAGGGGACTATTGAAATGAACTTATTAAATAAATCCTTAGATTTATTAATAAGCGGGTGAATGGGGAATTTAATCAGATTTCTAATAAATTCAATTAAATTGGGAAGGGGGATTAATTAAATAATTGCTTATTTAATTAATTATCTTCAGACAATTTTTTAGGTGTATACATTTTGCTCTTCTTTGAAGCGAGGTGTGATGACGCGTTGATTCAAAGAATAATCTCAATTTGATGATGTTGATGTGATATTGGTTTAATAGGATGCCCCAAACATTGATTGCTAAATTGTGATACGATGATGCCCCCTTGGGAGATCAAT
Organism: Cryptomeria japonica; assembly: GCF_030272615.1. NCBI lineage: Eukaryota > Viridiplantae > Streptophyta > Pinopsida > Cupressales > Cupressaceae > Cryptomeria > Cryptomeria japonica. Next base: position 165,939,599 of record NC_081413.1, read on the forward strand.
TGAGATAATTGACCTTTGGAGTGTTTGGATCTTTGCGAAATCGATTTCCTGATCAGAAAGGATTTGATTTCTGCAACGTTGATTGATGAAAAAGCGAGTTCTTCGATCACGGTGATGTGGTTCTTGATGTGACGATTGATAGAGTTTGATTGAATTGATAAAATTGATTAGATTGATCAAAACTGATAAGATTGAGATCAAGTTTGGTTTCAAGAATGACACCTTTTGTATAAGACAAAGATGATCAAAGTGTCTGGTTTCAAGAATGATATATCCTGTATAAGACTTGATCAAAACGTCTGGTTCTAGGAAAGATATATCTTGTATAAGACATGATATAATGAATCAAATGATATGGATTGATAGAATTGATAAGATCGATTGGATAAAGAACTGACATTTTGTTGATATCTTGTTGCAGGAAGATTTAGATGTGCTAATGTTGGTGCATTTGGTGGAATAACATAAGATTCTCTTTGGGTCGACAACATCTGGAGAGAGATGAGTCATCGTTCTAATTGTGTATACACCTATGATGATACATTGATGATTCTTGTGATAGATTTGGCCTTGGATAAGATGAGCTTTTGTGATCATCATTGAGATTTTTAAAATATGGGAAGTGAGTGCAAACATCGATGGTATAATTAAACCATGATGACCTGAGCACTACTTTCTTGGATTTTGATATTGCAAGTTAGCACAAGCATCGAGGTATAATTGAACCAAGATGACCTGAGTGTTGCTTGCATAAAACAACAATATTAACCATTTCTATATGCAAATCGAAAATGTCTTTGATGATACTCCATTGATCACGTCCTGAGATAAATTTGCACACATTAATGATTAATTTATAGATAGAAGACAAGAAACTATTATGTTCCTTCCTTGTTCCTCTAGTCAAAGACATCTTGGAGTCACTCGAAAATCATGATAGCAAAAATCAAGATAGATAAGTTGAACCAAAGTGTTAAAATCATTAGTTAAAAGATATTATCCATTGATATGTGTTTGATGTGCTTAGACTGACATGTGATAGTTTGATGGTTGATAATTCAATCTTGTGCTCAACATTGGATATGTCTCAGTTTTCGCTTGACAAGAGTTGTCTAACTATTGTTCTACCTGTTTGATTAAGCTTAAAATGATGGAAAATTTTGCCCCCAGCTAGGTGCAGGATTTTGCCCCAAGCCTAGAAACAAATTTATTATGATATACCCAATGATCCAAACCATGGTGAGAAATCATCTGCAATGCCCACATATGTACAAAGGCTTATTTATGGATATGAACAATGCTAATAGAAATGAATGCAAGCAGAAGGATGCATGAACTAATAGATGGAAGAGCTAGCTGACAGATAGCGCCTGTTGCTAGGTTTTCGCCATCTATTATTATTGCACTTTTTCTCATATTTGATTTTTTTTCTCTGTTTTCGTTGTTTTTGTATTTTCCGCTTTTTCACTGTTTTTGAGTTTTCTGCTTTTTCACTGTTTTTGATTTTTCCGCTTTTTCACTTTTTTTGATATTTTTGTTTTTTCAGACATAAAACTTCTTTAGATGCATTCTATTGATGGGCTCTTCAAGTTGATCCCTGTCTAGCGTTGATAGCTGATAGACTCCTGACCAAAATACTGCTGTGACCACAAATGAACCCAACCCGTTTGGTTCAAACTTCCCTTTTTTTTCTCGATCTGCTTGGTTGCATGGATTTTCCTTTAGTAGCAGTTATCCAACTTGAAAGGCTCTTGGTTTGACCTTGTGATTATAAATTTGTTACATTCTTTGTTGATTCACCTTTAAATGATCAAAGGCATTTTGTCTTCATTCATGGATCAATTCTAACTCTTGCAATTTGGATACTCGTTGTTCTTCATCTGGATAAAGCCTTTTCATGATACTCATAGAGAAGGTATCTCTACTTCCATTAGCAATATTTCTTTTGATCCATAGACAAGAGAGAAAGGTGTGGCACCTGTTGGTATGCAGATACTGGTACATTAGGCCCATAGAGCAGGGTTCAATTGAACATGCCAATCTCTGCCAGCATCATTCACTATCTTTTTGAGGATTTTCAAAATAGTTTTGTTTGATGCTTCTACTTGTCCATTCCCTTGAGGATAGTAGGGTGTGGAGAATCTGTGTTGGATCTTGAATTTCCCATATAGCTCTTGTACATCTTGATTCTTGAACGATCGCCCATTATCAGTGATAATGGTCATGGGTATGCCATAGTGACATATGATGTAGTTTGAGATAAATGCAACAATTTGTTTTCCTATGATATTTGTGAGAGGTACTGCCTCAATCCATTTTGTGAAATATTCTGTAGCTACAAGAATGAATTTGTGATCATTGGATGGAGGATTTATCTTTCCTACTAGATCAAAACCCCATTGGTAGAAAGGCCATGATGTTGCCAAAGCATGAAGCTAGTGTGTTGGTGCATGAATTAAATTTCCATGGATCTAACATTGTTTGCATGTTCTAGCTATCTGAAAATAATCTCATTCCATAGTTGGCCAATAATATCCCAAGCGCATGAGTTTGTTCGAAAGGGTAAGACCACTTGAATGAGTACCACAAATGCCGTTATGGAATTCATTTAAGGCATTCTCAGATTCTTGTTGCTTGAGACATCTTAAAAGAGTAATGTCCAGACCTCATTTAAAAATGGTATCCGCGACAAGAGTAAAATGGGAGGATTAGCGAATAAAGTTTCTGTTTTGGTTCATTGACAAGCTAGGAGGGAAGATATTATCTTTCAGGTATGTATAAGTTTGGCCATAGCGGGAGGAATCATGCCCAACAAGGTGATAGATAGTTTGGGAATTAGGACAATTATGAGCAGGGTAAAACAACTCTTCCACCACGAGTTCATAATGCTCTTTATTTTTCTGTGTCTGAAGTAGAGAAGCAAGTGTTGCCATGGAATCTACTGCTTTGTTGTCATTCCTCAGAATTTGCTCAAAAGTTATTTCAAAAAAGTACTTCTTGAAATCATCAACCATCTTCTTATAAGGAATTAAATTTTCATCCTTTATTTGATAATAGTCATTGATTTGATTGATGACGAACTGATAGTCTCCAAAAACTTGAAGTTGTGTAATGTTCCATTCTATGGTCATTTTGATTCCCATGACCAAAGCTTCATATTCTGTTGTGTTATTGGTACATGGAAAGCTTAATTTGTACATTTTTGGAATTGTATGACCTTGTGGTGTGATGAATAGAATGCCTGCTCCTGATCCATGTTGTGTATATGAACCATCAAAGTATAATTTTCATGTCTTTGTGGTGACCGTTAGGATATCAACATCTGGATATTCAATGTGTAAAGGACAATCATCTTGAAGTTGGTCTGCAATGACTTGCCCCTTAATAGATTTTATGTCCATATACTCAATATCAAACTTGCTTAGGATCATGATCCATTTTGCTAATCTTCTTGTTAATGTTGCCTTGCTGAGCAAATACTTCAATGGATCGATTTTAGCAATCAACTTGATAGAGTGAGATAGTAGATAGTGTCTCAATTTTTGAGAAGCATGCTTTTTCTGTTGATGAATAGTTGAGCTCGTATCCCACTAATTTTCTGCTGATGTAGTAGATAGCGCATTGTTTTCCTTCATTATCCTATTGTGCGAGCAAAACTCCTAATGATACTTCTGTGGTTGATACATATAGTAACAATGACTTTCCTTGAATTGGTGACATTAGGACTGGTGGTTGCATGAGATATTCCTTGATTTTGTTGAATGCTTCTTCACATTGGTTATCCCATTTGAAATGGACATTCTTGTGTAATAGATGTGTAAATGGTTGACATTTATGTGCTAGTTGAGAAGCAAATCTTCTAATTGATTGCAGTCTTCCTTGAAGTGATCTGAGTTGACTGATATTCTTGGGAGATGTCATTTTCATGATTTCTTTGACCTTGGCCGGATCCACTTCGATATCCCTAGGTGAAACAATGTATCCCAATAGCTTACCTAAAGAAACACCAAAGACACATTTCTTGGGATTGAGCTATAGCTTGTATTGTTCTAACCGGTCAAAGATCTTTTCTAGTATTTCCAGATGTTCTTCTCTATTGTATGATTTTCCCAATATGTCATCCACATAGTCTTCCATGAATGTATGCATCATGTCATAGAATATGATTGTCATGGCTCTCTGATATGTAGCACTTACATTCTTTATTCCAAATGGCATGACATTCCAATAGAAATTATCCCATGGACATGTGAAAGCTGTCTTTTCTTGATCTTCTAGAGCTATTTTAATCTGATTATATCTTGAGAAACCATCCATTAGAGAAAACATGGACTGCCCAGCAGTTAAATCCAAAATGATGTCAATATTAGGCAAATAAAAGTCATCCTTTGGACATGCATTATTGAGATCTTTGATGTTTGTGCATACTCTGATACTTTTATTTGGTTCAAAAATAGGAACTATGTTTGATACCCATTGAGGATATGCTACAGGTCTAATGAATCCCATGTCCAATAATTTCTTCAGTTCTGGTTTGACAAGAAGAGCGATATGAGGATGCATCTTCCTTAATTTTTGTTTAACTAGTTTGGCTCATGGAATGACATTTAAGTGATGCATAATAAGATCTGGATCCAACCCTGGCATGTTTGCATATGACCAGGCAAAATTGATTGGCCTTTTTTTTAAAGAATTCCATATATTTCTTCTTTTCTTGTTCTGATAGAGAGGTTGCTGGATGTAGAATCTTTGGTTGCTCTGTTATCCCAATGTTAAATACCTTTGTTGGTTCGATCAATATGGATGACCTTTCTTGATAGTATTCAGGTAAGGTGTCAAATCTCCCATCTTCGAGCGCTTCAAGGAGGTTTTTACCGTTAGATGCGTTCTTTCTTTTTACTTTTTTGTGGTCTAATGTTGCTAATAAATGGTTTTTTTCATTAGACTTGATATTGTTTTCTTTATTTTCACTTTTGTGACTGAGAGATTTGGCACCCACTTGACTGGAAGATGCGTTGTTGAAATCCCTGGTGAAAGTTGTTGCGGGTTCAATTGCATTAAGATATAAGGATATGGCATGGTCATTAGGAAAGGTACCAATGGCAGTATGTCTTTCGTTTTCCCAGTTAATAAGTTCAGGATGGATTAGAGGTAAGAGGTCCTTAGGTTGAGATGCTTCAAAGGTATTAAGGGTCATGATAGAGATGTCAAAGTTTTTGATATGTATTTCAATGTCTAGAACGATACTCTCATCAGATGACCTCTCGCAAGTAGCTTCTGATCGTCCTCGATTAAGTCAAGGTCAACCAAATGTGATTCTAATTCAAGTGGGCTAGTTCCTAACATTTGTCCTACATACGCATGAACTACATCGACTCCTACATCTTCTTCAAAGCAAGTTTCTTTAGCAGATTGTTCAGAATGATAGGAATCCCGTTCCCATTCATTAGAATTTGTCTCACTTGTAGCTTGCAATCTCTAGATTTGTTCATATGGTGTTTTATTTGTTTCTTCTATTTTTCTTGCTATATCTTTTCTTCTCTCATATTCAACTTCCTCTGGGCTGAGATTGAGTTCTGTCAAACTTGCTATCATCTCTCCTTGATTTGTACCATCTTCTTATTTGTTTTGATTATGAGTTAACTCTGCTTGGGAAATGCCTTTAGTTTGTTTTTCCTGTTGATTAGAAGATTTCTTCTTCTTTTGTCATTTTATGTTTTCTTGTTCTTCTTGTTTGTTAGATGTTTCTTCCCTTTCAATTGCAAGTTGCTCTTATCTTTTGTCATGTTCATCTTTTTGCTGCCTAGAAGATGTTTCTTCTTATGGAGGAACTTGTCCATACCCTAAGCCTGATTTGTTTGTAGCCTGTTGAGTATGAGGTTGTATGGATTCTGAGATACCTTCTTTTATTTTTGTCCCCTATTTCCTTTGATAAGGTCCCAACACTAACAAATTCTCCATCAAATATTGGAAGATGTTTCATAATTGGTTGATGTTTAGAGTTTGATGGTTTTCCATAGACTTTAGGAGAAAGTGGTAACTGTGACAGTGAATATTCTTTGTTCCCTTGATCTCTTAGCTGCATTTGTTTTTCCATACTTGACAAAATTGAGGCAAATGATTTTTCCTTGGATTGTGTGTTTGAAGATGATGCCTCCCTATTATGAGGAAAAATGACCTCTTGAGCCAGTTTTAGATTACTACAATATTGGAATAGATTTCAATCTGCTGAGATCATGATTTCCTGCCCATTATATGGAAACTTCAGGCACTGATGATATGTTGATGGAATAGCTTGTAGGTCATGTATCCATGGTCTTCCCAAGAGTATGTTGTATGATAAATCCAAGTCTAGAACTTGGCATGCTGTGTCTTTCTGCAAGGGTCCCACTATGATGGGTAATACCACAATTCCTTTGGAGGAATGCTCTTTTTGATCATATGATTTGACTATGATCTTTTTCTGGGGATCAACTGCATCTTTAGAATAACTTAGAGCATGAACAAGACTTAATGAGCAAATATTTAGGCTAGCTCCCCCATCTATTAGGACACGTTTAATGCACATCTTATGAATGAGGACTTCAATACGCAAGAGGGCGTTATGGGGATATTGCAAGGACATGCTATCTTCTTTGGTGAATGATAAATAGTGAGGGGTTGTGAGGTGTCTCACCATGGTTTGAAATTGATCTACATTAAGATCTTTGGACACTGTTGTATCTACTAGTGCTCTTTCTAGAATTTCTTTGTGTGCAGGTGAAAGCCTTAAAAGTTCTAAGATGGATATTTGCGCGAGAGTTTTCTGTAGTTGATCCACTAGACTATATTGTTTTAAAGTGGATAACGTGTTATTTGTAGTACCTGACAAAACAACTTTGGTTTTGCTTCTTGTGATAGCATGAGTAGGTTCTTGATGTTGTTTCTCTTTAACCATAATCACATTTACCACATTGTCATATGCATGAACATAGTTCACCTTTTCTTTACCCTTACCATTATGTGTTGCTGCTGATGATTCACCCTTCTCATTGTTAGGGAGGGGAGTTTTGAAAGCTATATGAGATTCATTTTTTGTATGTCCATCCAGAGTTATCACTCCATTATCAATCAAATCATGGATGACATGTTTGAACCACTGAACAATATCCATTTGGTGTCCCTTGTTTTGATGAAAATTGCAATAATGGTTGTTGTTCCACCAAGAGGGTTTCACTTGAGGTTTGAAGTTTCTTCCTTCTAGAAAAGTAATCAACTTGTTTGCGAGAAGCATCTTTAATGCTCACCCAAGTGGTTCATCGATGTTTGTAAATTTTCTTTGAAAGAAATTGTTGAAAGTTGATTTTTGGTGATTGTTGTTTTGTTGAGCCACTACTGAGTGATTGGATTAATTGAAAAATGGTTGCTTTGGTTTTACATTGTTATTATCCACTATCCCATCATTGACGACATTTCAATTTCTATTCCAAAATTTGGGCTTATCATTGTTGTTGTTAGCATTGTTGTTAGGAGTATGAAGTCCTTCTTTGTATAGCTTCAACTCACTCTTCTTTATCATGGCTTCCTCCATCCTGATTCCATTATCAATCATCTTTTCAAAATTTTGATGACATTGCATTTTTAGATGATAGCTCATTTGTTTATTTAGGTTGTTGATGAATATGTCCATTTTCTCATATTATGGCACCGTACAAGGATATGGTGAAGCTAACCATCTCCATCTCTGTAGAAACATCATGAAAGGTTCTCCACTCTTTTGTTTAGTATTACATAGGTCTAGCATTGTGACCTCATGTTGTATGTTGTAAGAGTATTGTGAAAAAAAATTATCCACCAATTCTACGAATGATCTAATTTTGGGTGGAAGTTTGGAGAACCATTCCATAGCTAGTTCACTTAAGCTCTTTGGAAATAATCTCATCCGGTATGTATCCTCATGTGCAAACTCCATACTCATCTTGCAAAATTCTCATATACGATCTTGGGGATCAATGCTTCCATTATATTTATCATATGTAGGATTTTCACAACCTAAAAGAAATGGTATCATGTTTATATTTTTGTCGAATGGGTAAGGACAAATTTCTTGAAGTGAATATCTTCTAATAGTTCCTCTTTGTGTATCTTGAATATGTGTTTGCAGCATTTGTATTTGTTGTGTAAGAGCTGTGAGAGGATTATCAACATGATTTATTCTTGCATAACCATGAATTTGCATTCTAGTATGATCTTGATCTCTTCTTATATCATCCTGACTCTTTGTTGTGTCCTCATTAGATTTGGCATTGTTGAGAATTTCTACGTCATCCCTTTTGGGAATGAAAGTTTCCTCAATAGTTCTTGTGTTATTAGGAATTGATGTGTCATCCTTTTTGCGACCAACATTCTCCTCGTGTTGTTAGTTATTATGGAAAGTGTCACTTCTCCTTTATCCTAATTTTCTCACATTAAAATCTTGGGGGAGTGTAGCACTAGATTTTGCTAACATTAGGAAGTATTTTCCTTTTTCTCCCTCCAATATTTTCTCCATAAATTTATCGAATTTAGGATCTTGTTTGATTTCTCTGATATGTTGATCTGTTATGTCTTCTTCTTTTATTTTGATTTGGTATGCTATGTTCCTATGATCTTCAACTATTTCAAATGTTTCTATTTCCGTTTCTTCGATCTTTTGCCTCTGCACTCTATTTAAAACAAACATACACATGTGTTGAATATTGTGCAAGGATTTGATTGTCTAAAAGGTGTTTTGATAAGTGACCGACTATCAATGTAGATATGATAGACTGATATGACATAAAAATATAATTCAAGTATTTGTAAGTTTGCAAGTTTTTCAATCTTAGTTTGGAGTGCAATGATGATGATTTTGATAAGACCAAGTCCAATAGGAACAATATATCCTATGATATGGGATGAGGTTATCCTGATCAAATGTTGTAGTTTCGTGATAAAGGATGATAGACCCTGATGAGAAACTATGTTTTGAGTGATAAGTTTATCAAGAAGGTGATAATGCATTTTGAGATGTTAGATCTTGAACTTGTTGAAGATGAATACTCAAAAACCTTGGGGTGTCTAGTTCTAGAATCCATTTTGACAGAAGATTACTTAATTGAGCTAACCAAGAAGACAACCTAAGCACAGGATGATAGATATCAGGTGTATACGTCCACTATAAATTGACCAAGCAAACATGACAGATCTGAAAAAGATATGCAAGAAGACAACTCTAGATTGACAGAGATAGAACCTCGCAAAATAGATTAAGGATTCCCATATGACAATTTAGACAGTCTGATACGATAAACTAGGAATCACGTATGACAATTTAGAGACAACCATATGACAACTGATAACAAAGAATTTTTGCTGATTTGACTCGTATGACAATTTAGACAGAACAAAATGATGAACTAGCTTTCTCGTACAACAAACTAGGAAACTCATACGGTTTATGACAGAGCAGAGACCAATTTTTGACTTTGACAGATTTTTGACCAATGATGTTTAACGTTTTGGTTATGTTTTCCAGTTTTAGATGTTTCAATTTCAATGCCAATGATGAAAACACAACAAACACGCGATATGATGAGTGACCTCAAGCACAACATGCTAAATCCTAAGGAAGTTGGTTGAGAGAGAAAACCTTTGCTTGCAAACTTAGGTACACACCCAATAGCTAATCAAAATATGGTCACTGAGTCTCATGCAATGGATTCTCAACGTCGTATTATCTGAATCCAAATGCTAATGGGGGCACAATGTGACAAGTGTCTTGGGAGAGTTACTATCTCTCTTGCACAAAGATTATCCCCCTTTTAGAGGTGAATCAAGTAGATTCTATCTTAGGGTTCTTAGTAAGGATTTCTATTTGGAATTAACCCTTGCATTTGTGCAAGCATGATTTAGACACATAGCCCAACAATGTACCAAAAAAACGTGATTGAGATCGCGAGGCCCTACTAAATGTACAATATGAGAGATATCAAAATAGAAAACTCAAATAATCCCATCCTCTGAGACTTTAATCCCGAGAGGCCTATTTTTTAGAGTGAGTCAGAAAGCTTAGGTCTAGCTGTAATCACTTGGGCCGTTCTCATAGGGTGATTACTTTTGCCCACTGTGACAGGCCCGCTAAAGGTATTCAAATCTCAAACATAGAAGCGCTTCAAGGTTCAGGATTTATGATTATCTATACGGACAAGAGCATACTCTCCTACCTTTTAGACAACTTCTCAAGCATAGAAAACAAGATTGTTCATTTACCAATAGCAAATTAAGTGTGCCTAGAAAACTTTAAGAAGAAATAAAGTTTGGTTGAGTTTCCTTAGGGAACCTGCAAAACCAATACATTAGTAATCACATTTGTTTTGAGTAATTGATTCTTTGGCCTACGTAATCTTGGACAAACATTCTATAGAAAACCAATTAGGTTGCTAGAAAACTCACAAAAAAACAAGGGTTAACATTAGTAATAGCCAATTTTAAGCATAAAAACCTAAAATGAACTCTATTTATGAAAATATAGAAACAAAAAATTGTACGAGTTGTCTCACCTAATAGTATGAGTATTCCCACATACCCGTACAAGTGCACAGAGAAACTTGTATGAGATTATGAAGATAGTATGATCAGAGATCCGTGAGATTGAAGATTTGAAGATGCAAGAGACCAAGAAATGAGATTTTCGGCCCCATGGTGGGCACTAAAATGTCATGAGTGTGAAGTAGGGTACCTGTAACTGCAACACAAAAACTCAATAGATAATTACAAGCATGGTTAGCAAATTGAAATCAAATGAAAGATAAACCACGGAAAAGCGACCTATCGCCTTCTAAGAGATGCGAGTGTGGATTTGCTCTCAGATCTAGATGAGAAATCCCAATGACTTGAATACACAAAGAAAAATGATTTAAAATGATATGATATTCAAGCTAGATGAATGCATGATTAAGATAGGTTGATCCAAGAAGCTAATTATGCTAATGATATGCATGGTTATGCTAAATGATAGATGCAATTAAGCTAGATGAGAGATTGATTATGCTATATGATTAAACAATTATGCTAGAAGATGATCAAATTAAGCTAGATATAAGATACAATAAATGATAACAATGATAAACTAGAATGCTAGAAATGATATGCCTATAATAACAATGCTTGAGATGGGATCCATTGTGCTCCAAAGTGGGGGATATTTAAAGGATTTCCAATGTTAGGGGTGAGGTGGCAGGAATCAATGGTCAAGATTGAGTCTGAAGAGATCAAGGGTCAAATTGGAGGAGGTTGGAGAAGAGGTTGGAGGGAGGGACACTTGTCATCTCTATGGTGACAAGTGTCAAGGAATCTTGCTCACAAGAGGGAAAGTGTCCAAGGGAAGAGACATGTGGAAAAAGTGCCATTTGTGTCAAGGGGAGAATATTCAACCCATAGGAGGTTAGCATAAGGAGGTTAGGATGTGCTAGATAAGATAGGGCTAGTTAAACCCAGGATTAGGTGGAATGGGTTACGTTAGGTGGTTAGAAGTTAGGAGGCTTGTGGGCAATTTGAATTTAAAAATTCAAATAATAGGAAAAGGCTGATTAACTTTCAACAACTCATAAATTGATTTGTTTTAATTAATTAGGGGATTAGAAGAAATGAATTAAATGGGGGGAGGATTAATTAATCAAAGGGGACTATTGAAAAAAACTTATTAAATAAATCCTTGGATTTATTAATAAGTAGGTAAATAGGGAATTTAATCAAATTGATAATGAATTCAATTAAATTGTGAAGGGGGATTAATTAAATAATTGCTTATTTAATTAGTTATCTTCAGACCATTTTTAGGTGTATACAATGCCAATTGCCCTTTTAAACACCCTATGGTACACTCATGCAACATGAAAATAACATGATACCAAGGTCACAATGTGATATATACATGATAGAAAATGAATTCAATAAACCTCATGATGTCACAAAATAATTAAGCCGCGTAGATATTCATATAAATGCAATGAACAATGCAAATTGGGGACATAGGTCCTCACCCAAGTGATCTACCATGATGGGTTATACATTCCTCACTTATGATTGTTTCATTTTGAAACAATGATACATTATTTCCCAAAATTGATACACAATGCACTTCAATGCAAACAAGACAATATTAACACAACACTTCATAAATCAATTCAGTCCCTTTCACATATAGAATATTTCATTCTTATGAAACATGAGACTCAACACACAATATGCAAGTACTATTATTAACAACACATTTTGGTCATTAATTACTTCTATCTCTATCATCTCTAGAATGCAACATCGCACTATCTAGTAACAAAAGTTCCATCAATAGTCAATCATAAGTATCCAATCATGTCAAACACAAAATCAATCACACCATCCTACAAGGGACACAAAAGCAACATGGCCACTCAAGGGCCTATAAACATCCATGATGGAAAGAATAAATCATTGAGTAGAGTGTCTCACTAGAGGTAAAGTCTTTGGTACACAAAATGATCAAATCAACCCTAAATAACATACACTCATCAAATATCATGCTAGCTCAAACTAGGGAACACATCCACTATCACCAAAGAATCCACACACATAGACCACATTAATACCATACAAGAGCTGACACATAAGGAGCATCACACCAAAAACCAATATTCATCCCTCTCAAGGGGCTCTCACATAGGGGTTTATATCCATCTTTGATAGGTGTAGATGAACTTAGAGGTACTATTCCTCCACAACACAGTACTTGGGTCCATTCATCATAGATTGTCGAAAATGCCACAGAAGACACCTACACAACAAACTAACTACTAACTTGCAATTCAAACACTTGCACAACTATGCGTCAACAACTTCCAATTCCATGGGCAACAACATATGTAGAGATCCTAGTGCTGCAACATGGGCTCTAATTCCAAATTTAACACCTCACTAAGGAACCTTAGAGAATAAGACAAAAATACACACATAATGTATGGAAATATTTTTTTAAAAGTAATTAATTTTCACCATGCATAACATATACAATTATAACAGTCAAACCTCAAGATATAATCAAATTGTCGACAATTGACAATGCACATGCAAAAGACTAAACAACTGAAAATATAAAAGAAAAAGTGATAGGTCTCCCTAACCTTAGGAAAAGGTCCAATAGGTGATTAGGAACACATAGGACCATCCTCAAATCTGCAAGAATCAAGTCAGCAAACAAGACCAACTACTAAGTCCTAGGTCTCACATACGAGCTCTGATGAAACCTTAGTCACAATAAATGCCCTTGAAACCATCCAAACCCAAAAAGAACCTACTCAAACCACCTCTAAGGGTTTCTTTACTTCTCTTGCTTCACAACACATCCTTTCCAGACTAAACAACATATAATAATTTTTGAAAACCTTCAGAAGTGTCCAAGGATAATTTTTTAGGCAACTACTCAAGTGTCCAAGGATAATTTTCAGGCAACTACATAAGTGTCTAAGGATAGTTTTTGAAAATATACTAAGTGTCATAAGAGTACACTAGTGCATTTTGAGGACACTAGTACAACGTGCAAGTTTTCATAACCCATACAAGAGTCACTGGGATGTGTTGGTGTCCTTTGGACATGAACTCGTATTGTCATCCTCTGAGATGTACATTTGTCCAAATTAGTGAGGTTCCAAGTTAGACAGTTTGGCATCCCAAACACCTCAAACCTCTTTGTGAAATTAAAATATCTCTATTAATGAAAAGGTGCAGAATTGAGACAAGATGAGTGACATCGAGTCACTCAATCACTCGTACAAGACAAGGTAGAGTCCAAGTGGACTCAAAATGCCACCACTCCATCCAAAACTCCATAAACCATTACAAAAACACTCAAGGGAGTACAATGCAACTAGAAACCATAATTGGACATTGAGGGTGCTTATCAAAGTGTCCCAAACGAGCCCAAATTAGCTCCAAATAGCTTAAACCACTCTAAATCGGTCAAGATCTCACATTAACAATGAAGAAGATGACTAAATCAACCTCAAAAACTATTCAATACCCATCTAAGTTCATTTAAAGCTCCATTGGAAGTTCTCATATGATATCATCATGACACATCAAAGATTGAGAAGCATATAAGATTGTCCTTGTGGCCAATTCCAACACGGGTCCACATAAAGGATTATTTTTATCCAAATCAATTACATCAATCTCCTCATGGAGTGTATCAATGATTATTGTATATAGTAAAAAATGATGATGATAAATTATTGCAAAACAACAAAAGATCCAACCACAAGCAAACCCTAGTTCTACAATAAATCATTCACCATACACCAATGAAGAGACCTCAGAACATGCAAATCAACAAAACATAAAAAGATTATACCATTGACATGGCAAGTAGGGTTTGATCTCCATTGTCTCCTATCTCCATTGATCTTGTTTGATATATTTGTTTCCAAGATTTTATATGTGCACAAGAGCTCAACAAAGAACAAACTGTGGTTGTGAATCTCTTGATTGCAAGAAGGCTTGATTGCATAAAGTGTTGATTAGGGTTGAAAGGATAAGAGTATCCTCTTATATAGAGAACATCTTAGAGAATGAAGGGATAGGATTAAGAGGTGCAAAGGATAAATAGTCGGCTAGGATTAAAGGGTAGGTAGGGAAAAATGATAAAATAATGAGAGGGTAGGTAAGATGAATGAAAAGATAAATGATATGTGCCATGGAAAAAAAAAACTAATGAATTAATTTATTAAATAAAAAATTGTTTAATTAATAGAGGAAGTGGGACCAATTAAATAAATAAAATATTTGTTTTTAAATTAGGGAAATGATAATTGAAATAAATACAAACATTTATTTAAATAGGGAAAGGCTAGAAGAGGGTAAATGAATGAATGAATTAAATAAATAACTATTTAATTAATAGAAGGCTTATGATAAAATAATTAAATAAATACAAATATTTATTTAATTAGGACATGACAATTTTAGGTATATACAATTATAATTTTTGATACAATTTACAATGATTACAACTAGCAAGAAGGGAAAGAAGTAGAAGGAACACATGTTGAGGAAGGAGGAAGAAATCTTCAAGCCGCTCATGATCCAAGTCCTTCTGTCCCCAATGATGGTTGGCAATGCCACATAGCCATGTGTGGTACCCTTAGGTCCACTCCATTCTCTCAGAGATAGCCACACATCCTAGATAGTAACACAAACATGCAAGAGGAGTAATAGGCTCACAAAAGAGAAAACATGGAGCAACACTCAACATGAAGTAAAACTAAACATGAGTATATCAACAAGGTAAGAATCATAATGCCACAACAAGGTTAGAGCACCAATAATGCATCAGTTACAACAAAGCAATAGTCAAATAAGAATTGATGCCTGGGCAACAATAAGCAACATAAATAAGGGATGAAGCATCCTTAATAAACAACAATGAAGTCAAGGGAGGCCCCATCAAGTGCAACATCAAACTTTCCATTTGACATATATCACAACAAGATAACCAAATTTCTAAACGAAATAATTCCATAATGCACTACTCATATCTGTAGGGCTAGGTACATAGAGAAGAAGAGTGGAGAGTGTCATTGCATAGCTCAAAGGGATCACTCACACGGTATCAAGTAGTCCTCTCATATGTATGAAGAGACCCAATCATGCTAGATCAACACCCCATGGATAGCTAGGACTTCCCAACTCGATCTTAGTCTATATATGAGCACTCAAGGCATGGGAGCAATGTCCACTTATCTTATTTAACGTTTAACCCATCCCAAGTTTTATTTAATGTTTTCACTTGATTATTAAAATATCCAATGAGTTACCTTGGTGGCCCCTTTGTTTCTCGATGCCTATTAGATACCACTACCATCATTGGCCCTATTAGCTACTCTAGGCTCAATGAAATATAAAATAGATTGCACATCTGAATACACAATAAATAGTCATAATTACAAAACCATTTTCACATAAAATCATGACATACTCAATAGGCCATTATGCAAAGACAATGGATCCTGATGCTCTGCAAAATGGACAAGGTTAGCAAATGACAAACAACACAAGACCCAATAAATCATTAGTGTTAGTCAATCAAAAACTAATCTAAACAGGCATATCAAAAGAGATGCCAGAAACATGAGAGAATATTTAACTACAAAAGTAAATATGATGAGGCATCTCCAAATGCCTCCTAACATGCTCTTGGATCCTTCTCCTTTGTTCCTCTCCTCTCCAAGTTCCAAAATAGTGTAGCTCTCAGTAGCTTTTTGCACTATGGATGCTTATGGAGGATTGAGATTTTAGTATTTTTCTCCAAATGTAAAATGAAAAGCTAAAATACTAGATGCTATTAAAAATGATTGATTTTAACCAAAATAACAAGATATTAGTTTGCTATGCTAAATGTTCTCTAAAATGCCTATAGGTTAAATGCATACAAGTTTTCAGGATCTAGATTATGAAGAAATGGGCTCTATTTATAGGAAAAATGGAGCAAAGGATGGTTGAGATTGAGAAATCTCAACAAGGGTTAGGATTGAATGATTTTCAATCCATGTGAGGGCTTTCAACCCAATCCCAAGATGACAAGTGTCAATGTGGGATAGGTTGAGAGGAGAGGGAATAAGCATTAAATGTTTGACATGACCTTGGGAGTTAAGGTCAAGGTTAGTTGAATGAATAAACTCTTTATTCAAAGAATAAAACTTTTATCCAATGGATAAACTCTTGTGCAAAAGGCAAGAGGGATAAACATGGTCAAAGCAATAAATGTTTGGGGAGACAAGTTTGAAATAACCATAAATGGTTATGTAAGAGCCATTAATGGTCATGTAAGAGCCATTAGTGGTTTTGGAAGACTTTGGAGGTTAAATTGTTGAACACACAAAGCATTAAATGCTTTTCAAAGACTTTTGAAGTCTTTGAGAAGTGACTCCATTTTTCTTAGGAATGTGACAATAATTAGGAGATGGATTAGGCTAATTAGGAAGGGGTTAGAAGAATCTAGAAGGGGATTAGATTTGCAAGTGGATTTGGTGGGTGAGGGAAAATAAGATTTTATTAAAATAAAAATTCATTTATTTCAATAAATGTGTGCAAGTTTCATTTGTAGGAAAATGCAAGTGGGGGGGGGGGGGGGTGGATAATGATTTAAATAAATGTTTAATTTAATTTATTTAAAAGAGGAATAGGGGGATCTAATTAAATAAATAGATTTTATTTATTTAATTGATTTGTGAACTTGGTTTTAATGAATGAATTAAAATAAATTGAATAATTTACTTAATTAATAGGAGAATGTTTGAAGATGAATTAATTAAATATTAATTAATTAACTCATGGCTAGTGGATTTTTAATCAAATAAATAGCAAATATTTATTTAATTAAGCTGGATAGATTTGTGTGACTACATTTGCCCCTCTTTGAGACGGTTTATTGCGTCGTTTCAAAGAAAGAAAAACTGGTGTGAAGAAATGCCCCATAAAATATTAATTTAATGAGTGGTATGCCCCCTTGAGAGATGGGCCAAAAAATTTCAAAAAATTGAGCGATCTCTCGAAAAAGAATAAAAATTGGCAGGGTGCTAGTAGAGAAGAAGTTAGTAGAATGGGTGAAAAATAGAAGAAATCGAGGGTAAAATGGAGAAATGGGAGGCTCGGGAAGTTTATGGGGACCACGGCGGTGAGCGGGGGGGAAGTTATGGTGACGGCGAAGGGTTTAAATGGGATGAAAGTGGTGAAAACATGATCATTTGTGACTGCGACCAATGTGAAACTAGAGCTCTGATAGTGACATTTTGGAGAAGTGAGCAATAGTTAGGATGCCGGTACCTATTACAGAGCACCGATTTGAGTGAGTCTGTCAGTTCCAGTGGCTAGACGACTATGGACCAACGGTACGCAAATTTGAAATTTGAATTTTTATGCATTTTTGATACGCTTTTTGCTGAGTCCAAGTTGAGTCGGAGCAATAGCATTGAAACTATGTTTTGGCGCTATTGCCCAATTAACTAGTGCTACTGTGCCGCAATGGCGCTATTGTCCTATTGTTTGAGCACTGTTGAAATGTTTTAGCGCTATTGTATGAATGTTTAGGTGCTATTGATTAATAAGCGCTATTGAGTGCTTAATTGAGCACTATTGTTTTGAATTAGCGCTATTGTGAGGTTGTTTTAGCACGTTTGGAGTTTGAGCGCTGTTGGATAGCTGATTGAACGCTTTTGTTAGGGGTTTAGCGCTATTGTTGATAAACTAGCACTTTTGTTGGTAAAATAGCACTTTTGTTTTAGGATAAATAGATGCCCCAGTTTGTATGAATAAAATCTCCTGATGCCAATGATGGATGGATGGCGATGTGAAGTGGGAATTGTTTTGAACCATAGCAGCCTGATGAGACTTAGGTCATTTCTAGGATAAATGTCTGTTGAAGTCTAGGTTGCCATGATTTCTTACTTGTTGAGACTAGAAGATACTTGATCAAAGTATCTGTTGATAGTCTAGGTTTAATACTTAAGAAAGTTTGAAACAAAACAACTGATGATGATTGATGGATGCCCATGTGCAGGAGGATCTAGGTGTGTTGTAGTTACGCAAGAGACATCCGACGACACAGGGGTTGCAGGATCAATTGACAGAGGTGGAGATCGATTGTATTGCCACGACTGGATTATACAAGGTGATGCACATGCCTGTGATTCAGATGAATCATAGATTGATTATGGCATTAGTAGAGTGGTGGCACAGCGAGACGTGCACCTTTCATCTGGCACAGGGGGAGATGACAGTGATCCTGGAGGATGTGTGGCACATCTTGCGTATTTTGATTCGGGGGGAGCTGGTCACGTATGACAGATCCTCGGGGACTCTAGCAATTCAAAGGTTCTTCGATGAGGCATTGCGTGGGAGGAGATAGCTGCATTATTCGAGCCTCTACCAGCAGTTCTATCAGGCATTGTGGGAGGACTTCTGTGTCCAGACAAGCGATCACATGGTTTGGCCATGGGGTGGGGGCAGGTGATCGAGATGATGATTACTGAGGGGACCCGATTTGCTTGGGGGTTGTGCGTGCTGGCGTACCTGTATCAGGAGCTTCATGAGGTGGTTTATCGGGGGAGGGGTTCCTTAGCAGTGGGAGTGATGCTACTTCATATTTGGGCCTGGGAGCATCTACCAGTGACCTGACCAGTGAGTCTTATGTTACACGTAGTGGACCAGCCGTATATGTTTATGTATAGCGGTATGATGAGTTAGCCCCACCTGGGGAAGTTAGAGTGGTGGTGGCAGGCATTAGATGATCTGGATGCAGTCATATGGCGACCATACCTAGAGTGCGAGCCCTGAGATGATGATGTAGAGGCACTACCCTATGCATTCATGACCCGATTCCTCATTGGGAGGACCTCGTACCATGTAGAGAGACAAGTGTCGGGGAGAGTGATGAGGCAATTTGGACGGCAACAGGGACTGCCTAGCGGATCAGGGGAGTATGCTCGGGTGATTCGGGAGAGATATGCATGGGGGCCAGTGCTACCGTATGACCAGGCACTGGTGGAGTTTCGGACGCTGCAGGCAAGACCTTAGGACATACGACTGAGGGTCGTGGATGTAGGGGTATCAGATGAGTATACGCAATACCGGGTGGCACATCCGATTCTACGGATATCTGATCCAGCAGAGCTAATGCCCGATTTTGAGGATGAGAGGGGATGGAGATGGAGGAGGGCAGGAGGTCGAGGATCAAGGGTAGGTGGAGGAGGAGGTGGTGGAGGAGGTGGTGGGTTGGAGATGCGGATTCAACAAAGAGGGAGAGGTGGACTGCCACTTTGGATATCATAGGGACCGCTGATACAGGGAGGAGTTGGACTGGGTGGTAGAGGTATGGAGAGGGAGATCCTGATGGACAGAGGGGAGAGAGCTACTGGAGAGGGTGGTACAGGTGAGGCTGCTATGGATACTGGGGAGGGAGCCACTAGAGATTTAGGGATCATATGATAGCACATTTGCAGACCTGGGTAGAGGATTTGGAGGCGGAGGTGGCGGCTAGGGATGTGCAACTATTTGCATGGGAGTTAGAGCTGGCTGTAGTGCTGTAGGAGAGGGATAGTGTGGTGGAGAGATTAGAAGAGCTGTAGGAGAGAGTCTGGGTTAGAGTAGGAGCACAGGGGCCTACAGGGGAGGTGATGAGGGAGATGTGGCAAGCATAGGCTTAGATAGACTACTGGCGGGGTTTATATGAGCAGGTGGTGCCAGCTAGTCAATGATCACTTAGCTATTCACAGATGTAGCAGGCCAGATCAGAGTGATCACAGAGGGTGCAGAGCGGTGGGGGTGTGATGGGTCCTCTACGAAGGGAGAGATCAGGGGATGCAGGAGTGAGTGGGGGTTTGATGGGGCCTCCACAGAGATATAGATCGGATGGTGCGGGGACTAGTGGGGGAGCAGGTGGTGATGGTGGTACAACATCTAGCCAGAGTGGCATCTAGGAGAGCATTTTTGCATATATGTATTGTATCATTGTTTATTTTTGGATTGTATCTTGGATGGCTCTTGGTAGCCGATTTTGTAGACTTCATTGTACTTTGATATATGAGATGATATATATGAGGAGATCCCCTATTTTGATGATATGTATTTGATATGTATGGATGTTTATGTAGGATGATGAGTTATTTCTTAGATGGATATGTGTATATGTATGCATTTGATGAGATATTTCTTATATGCATGTTTTTATGATGATTTTATGATCTTGGATACTAACATATGAATGCAGGTTTATATATGTATGATTTGTTTGATTTTGATGTAATGATTTATGTACGTAATGCCATGATGATGATGTATGCTTATGATGATTTAGGAATAGGATTTTGGTGTTTCCTATTTTGATAAAATGATGAGATAATTTATGCGATGATGTTAATGCAATGTTTGAATTAATGATGTTATGTATGGATATGTATCTAGATGTTTTTAAATGAATGTAATATGGATAAACAAAATGTAAAGTACAAATGTTTATATGATAATGTCTAAATGAATGCATATGTATAATGGATATATAAATAACATGAACCAATGTTGTGGAAACAAATGGTTTTATGATTCTAAATACTTAAATATGATTAAGTAAAAATGATAATGTGATGATAATGCAACTCATGGTTTTTAATAACAACACCTTAATGCAATTAAAAAAGGATAATGAATGCAATGTGAATGAATCCTAAAATGAGCATAATAAGATACTTAATAATGGATGAATGAATGCACCTTTTAACTAATGAATAGATAAATGAATGTATGCAATGATAAATGATAAAGGAGAATGAAATGATGATGGATAATTAACACTAAATGAATGTATAGTAAATGGCTTAATATAATCAAGGACAATTTGATCCCATGAATGAATCCAATTATTTATGATTATGTAATGATACAAATGATTAATGAAGACTAATGTCAAAAATGAACTATATGCAATGTTAAGTTAAAAATGACATGAATGTACTTAATACAAAAATGCAACTAAATGTGATGATGATATGATTATGAGGAATGCAAGGTTTTTGAGACTTTGCATGATGCATTGATGATGTATCAGAGTACTCGGTCGTGATTGTAT
This sequence comes from Cryptomeria japonica, assembly GCF_030272615.1. Lineage (NCBI taxonomy): Eukaryota > Viridiplantae > Streptophyta > Pinopsida > Cupressales > Cupressaceae > Cryptomeria > Cryptomeria japonica. The sequence goes on from NC_081413.1 coordinate 165,961,248, forward strand.
CCAAGACCAACTTAATGGTCACATTTGCATATAAATCCTACATATGAATGAGTGAATGGATGGGTGATATGCAATGAAATGCAATATATAAATAGATGAGATGAAATGACAATCCATAGTGCTCTATTTTCATCATTGAGCTTTAAAATGTTGGAAGAGAATACAAGCATCTTGACATAATGATTCAAGATGACCTGAGTATTCCTTACATGTTTTTTATATAGCAAGTTAATACAAACGACTTGATATAAGGGTCAAGTTGACCAGAGTATTGCTTGCGGAATAGACAAGGATTATCTCCGTTCATGCATGACTTGGATCATCCTCCTTGATCTTAGGTTGATCATATCCTGAGACAAGTGCATACCATAATAAGAGATAAAAAACTTTATCCAAATTTGGATGAGGAGGAAGCAACCAAAGGAAGGGCATTGTATCTACCAACAAATAGTATATACATAAAGAATAAAGAATAGGGATCCTTGGTAATGGTTCATGCTCATATGGTCGAGTTATACGCTGTAGTCAGCAAGCCGTAATGATCGATGACTGCATTTTGCATAAGATCACATAGCTTGGTGAACTTCCCATGTAGACACCATTAGTTACGTGCCCCAGTACTTCATCGGAAATAATGTGCAAATGATACAAAATAATGCTGAAAGATCTTGATACAGATAAATGAATGAATTACTCACAAATCAACCAAGTATTTGATAGCTTAACATAATTTTCTTGTCAAAGAAAACATCATTTTTTTTCTTTGTTTTGGTAAGGAAGGGTGCATCCTTGTTGAAGACAGTTTGATTGTTGATGTTGATTGCTTTGGTCAATTTTTGATAAGTGATCATCATGTGAGGATTTGTTCAATGTTTGCTTGGTATCTGCATGGATGAGTATGTACAAGGAGTTGCCATGTTTTTGTGTGATTTCTGATGTTTTCCGTTGTTTTTTGGATTTTGTGAGACATTTTTGAATGTTTTTGGAGTTTGTATTGTTTTGAATGTTTTTGGATTTTGTGAGACATTTTTGAATTTTTTGGATTTTGTGAGACATTTTTGAATGTTTTGGATTTTGTAAGACATTTTTGAATGTTTTGGATTTTGTGAGACATTTTTGAATGTTTTAGATTTTGTGAGACATTTTTGAATGTTTTGGATTTTTTGAGACATTTTTGAATGCTTTACCCAATGAATCACTAGTAATGTAGAATCCACTTCTATCAACTAGATTTTAAGGGCATTGCCCCCAAGTTTAGACATGACTTATGAAAAAGCGGGATGCAAGACACATGAAGTACTTTCTTTGATTACAGATCAAATAACAAGCCATGGTTTAGATGGATGGATGTGTGTATGTATGAATGTGATCACAACGAGCCTGAAAGATAATGGAGCCATAGTCTTTACAAGTGGCGCCTGTTTGCCAGGTTTTCACCATTGTACTTACCCAAGGTGCCACCAGAGTGGTTTGTTCACCGTTTGGATGCATGATTTTTCTTTATTCTTTTGACATTTTTGTATTTTCTTCAGGACATTTTTATCTGGATGTTTTTGGTATTTTCGCCGGTATGTAAGGGAGCTTGATGTACAACTTAGGTATAAAACCATTTGAGGTGCATGTTGTTGATTGGATCTGCGAGCGGTTCTCCTTCTGATGTAGCCAACTGATATGCCTCAGACCCAAATACAACAGTGACAACATATGGGCCCAGCCAGTTTGATTCAAACTTGCTCTGATGTTCTTTGTTTGGTTGGACTCGAATATTCTCTAGGAGAATAAGATCACCTACCTCAAATTTACGAGGTCTAACTTGGTGATTGTAGCTTCTGCTCATGCGCTGCTGATAGGCTTTGAGATGGTTGTATGTAGCTTGTCGCTTCTCATCAAGTAACTCTAAGTCCTGAAGATGTGATACTCTATAGGCTTTGTCATCAATGAGATTATGCAAGGAAACCCATAATGATGGTATCTCGACCTCAATAGGCAAGATATCTTCTGCACCATAGACCAATGAATAAGGAGTTGCACCTGTAGGGGTTCGAATACTAGTTCGATATGCCCATAGCATTGGATTTAGTTGAACATGCCAATCACGGTTAGCATCATTGACTATCTTCTTCAGGATTCTTAATATGTTCTTATTTGATGCTTCAGCCTGACCATTGCCTTGTGGGTAATAGGGAGTGGAAAAGAAGTGTTGGATATGAAATTTTTCACAAAGTTCATGGACATCCTAATTTTTGAAAGGAAGACTGTTATCTGTGATGATGGACATGGGTACACCATACCAATAGATGATGTAATTGAGGATGAATGAGGTGTTCTACTTGCCAGTGACTTGGGTAAGTGGAACAACTTCGATCCACTTTGTGAAATATTCGGTGGCGGTAATAATGAATTTGTGGCCGTTGGATGAAGATGGATGGATTTTACCCACAAGGTCAAGGCCCCATTGACAAAAAGGCCATGGTGTCATGATTGGTTGCAGTTCCTGTGTTGGTGCATGTATCAGGTCGCCATGAACTTGACATTTCTTGCATTTTCTGACAAAGTAGTAGGAATCTTTTTCCATAGATGGCCAATAGTATCCATTGCGCAGGAGTTTCTTGGCTAGTGACGGACCACTTGAGTGAGTCCCACAAATTCCTTCATGTACCTCTTCCAAGGCCTTTGTTATCTCATCTTGTTCCAGACATCGAAGGAGAGTACCATCAAGACTACATCGGTATAGGGTTTCAGCAATAATGGTATATTGAGCGGTTTGGCGAATGAAAGTTTTATGTTGGTTATTCGATTGGTTGGGAGGAAGGGTGTGATCACGGAGATAGGTGTAGAATTCACCGTACCATGGGGATTCAGAACCGACAATGTGACATATCATTTCAGATTCAGGGATATCATAAGCGGGGATCCAAAGCTATTCTACCAAGAACTCGTAGCATGTTGAATTCTGTGGAAGATCTAGGAGAGATGCAATGGTAGCCATAGTGTCAGCAGCTTGATTTTGATCTCTTAGTATCTGCTCAAAGGTAATTGTGGTAAATGATGCTTTTAGTTTGTCCACCATTTTCTTATATGGCATGAGTTTATCATCCTTGGTCTGATATTCATCTGTTGCTTGTCGAATGACCAGTTGGGAGTCACCATATACTTGTAGTTCTTGTAATTTCCATTATACGGCTAACCTGAGTCCTATGATCAAGGCCTCATACTCTGCTATGTTGTTGGTGCATGGAAATGTGAGTCTATAAGACTTTGGGATGCTGTGACCTTGAGGTGTGATAAACAGAATGCCTACCCCCAAGCCATGCCTAGTGTATGAACCATCAAAGTATAGTTTCCATGGTTGTGTTGTTGTGATCATGAATATATCTTCATCTGGAAAATTTGAAATGAGAGGATGATCGCCTATGAGGGGTGCATCGACCAACTGATCTGCAATAACTTGTCCTTTGATAGCTTTACGGTCTATGTACTTGATGTCAAATTCACTTAGAATTATCACCCATTTGGCCAAGCAGCCTATCAATGTTGCTTTGTTGAGTAAATACTTGAGTGGATCAATCTTTGCAATGAGTTGTACCTTGTGTGTTAATAGATAGTGCCTCAATTTAGTGGCTACTAAGATTACTGCTAGTCAAGCTCGCTCAATAGGTGTGTAATTGAGTTCATAGCCCACTAGTGTGCGAGAGATGTAGTAAACAACACACTCGTTTCCTTCTGCATTATGCTGTGCCAATAGTACACCCAATGCTGTACTTGTTGCTGAGATATAGAGTAACAAAGGTCTGCTTGGATTTGGTGGTATTAGCAATGGTGTATTCATGAGATAGTCTTTGAGCATCTAGAATGCTTGCTGGAATCTGACATCCCATTGAAAGCAGATGTTCTTGTGTAGCAGGTGTGTGAATGGGTGACACTTATCAGCCAATTGTGCAATGAATCTTTGAATGGATTGAAGTCGCCCTTGTAATGTCCTTAGCTGACTAATATTCTTTGGTGGTGGCATGTCCATGATTGCTTTTACCTTTGCTGGGTCGACCTCAATACCTTTGCTTGAGACAATGTATCCTAGAAGCTTCCCGGAGGTTACTCCAAAGACACATTTCTTTGGGTTGAGTCAAACATGGTATTGTTCTAGTCTATCAAAGATTTTATCTAATATGTTGAGATGCCCTTCTTTGGTGAGTGATTTTGCTAGTAAGTCATCAACATAATCTTCCATCATAGTATGCATCATGTCATGGAAGATGGTGGTCATGGCTCATTGATAGGTCGCTCCTGCATTCTTGAGACCGAAAGGCATTACATTCCAGCAATATGTGCCCCATGGACATGTGAAGGTTGTCTTATGTTGATCTTCTGGTGTGATCTTTATCTGATTGTATCCTGAAAAAACCATCCATGAGTAAAAGCATGGCATGTCCCGCTGTTAGATCCACTATGATGTTGATATTTGGTAGGGGGAAGTCATCCTTAGGACAAGCCTTATTCAGATATCTAAAGTTAGTACAAATACAGATGCCCCCTTTTGTTTTGCCGACAGGCACAATGTTGGAGATCCATTCTGCATAATCAATTGGTCTAATGAAACAAACATCTAGGAGTTTCTTGAGTTCTGTTTTGACTAGCACTGCAATTTGAGGATGCATCTTACGAAGCTTTTGCTTGATAGGTTTGGCTCCTTTTGCTACGGTGAGGTGATGCATGACTAAATCAGGATCAAGCCTAAGCATGTCTGCATATGACCATGCAAAGTTGATCTGATGCTGTTGAAAGAACTCTATAAATTTAGGTTGTTCTTGTGGAGTGAGAAGAGATGCTAGATGTATGAGATGAGGATTTTTAGGAGTCCCCACATTGTATTCTTTGGTTTCATCGATGAGAATTGTTGATCATTCCTATTGTGTACTAGCAGGGAGGATGTCAAACCCTTCATCCTTAGGCGCCTCAGAGAGGTTTTCACCGTTGGATACACTCTTTCTTTTTACTTTTGTTGGATCAAACAGTGCCATAGTGTGGTTTTCACTGGAAGATCCATGTTTTATTGTGATATTTTTGCAACTAAAGGGTTTGGCATCCACCCCAATGTACGCTGCATTATTAAGTTCAATGGAAAATCCAGCTTTGTGATCCCTGCTTGGTAGGTTATCCCTTAATTCCAAAAAGTCAATGATGGCCTCATCGTTTTGGAAGAAGTCAAGACATGGGGGATTTCGGTTGGTTCCATTCGATGAGTTTAGGGTGAATAATGGGCATTACTTTATCAATTAGGTTAAGTGTGTTAGATGTATCAGAGAGGGTTAAGACGTTGTGGTGAAGGTCATTAATGGTACTCTCCCTATCAGAATTAGGCGTAGGATGAGATGTAGGGTCGGTGGAAGATGTTTCTAGCTCAGGAACCCAAGAGGTCTTTATTTGTGCTTCTCCGTAAACAGGGATGTCTTTGCGTGGTGGAGGTAGTGATGTGTCTTCCTCATATGAAGTGTTAAGCTGTACAAAATCAAATTCCCACTCATGTGAGTCGGTCTCTGAGTCACTTTCCAGCATCCGATTACTATACCATACTGGGATGTCCTTTGAGTTAAATACTACAGGTGTGATTGGTTGATGTACCTTTGTAGTGATCGGCGTTGCAGGAAGGTCAATGGGGATTAAAGAATCCAATATGGGGAATATCGATAGTGTTGACTCAGTTGCTTCTGCTGGTACTGCTGGTGCCATAGATGCTGCTGCGGGTTCCGATACAGTTGTTGCTGCTAATGGTACTATTGATGTGATGACTGTTGTGGATGGGATTACTGGTTCAATTGGTGGGATGATTGGCATTGTAGACAGTGGTGTTAGGATTTTGAGCCTCGGTGGGGCAGTTGTGATGGTGTTTGATGCTACTTTGATAATGAAAGGTGTCCTTCTGGCAGTAGGTTGACATAATGGTTTGCTGGGTTTTCCTTTGAATTTGAGTTTAGGAAAGATCTCTTTTTCAAAGCCTAGGCCTATATTACCTTTGGGCTTTAATTCCGATAGTAGAGGTTCATGTCGTCCTTGTTTGCAATATCCCAAAGCACTCTGACCATCATACCCCATTCTTTGCATAATGAGGAGACCTTTGCCATACTAATCTGTAGGAAGCTTAACTTGCGGTATATCAGTGGTGATGGGATCTTTATAGATCCATTTCACTAAGTCCTCATCTTGGGTTTCTTCTTCTTGACTCTTTCCAAGGATGAAAGGCATTAAAGCAAATGCTGGCATGATTAATGGTTGCTGGAGTAACTGTTGTGGTTTACCATGTGTTCTAGGAGAAGTGGGAATTTGTCCCACACAAAAGAGTTGACTCAAGTTGTATTCCCTAGGACCTTCCTCTACTATTTTCATTTTAAGCTTTTCTTGCTTTGGTATAGTGGTGTTCGAACTGGCAAGAGAGGTGGGACTTATATATGATGTGGAGGAAATGGCTTCTCTATTGTTAGGAACGGTAATCTCTGGTTGATGGCTGATATTATGGCAATATGCAAAGAGATTTGCATCACCTAGGATTGTGGTCTCTACACCGTTATGGGGGAACTTGATACATTGATGGTAGGTAGATGGAACGACTTGCATGGCATGTATCCAAGGTCTTCCTAACAATAGATTGTATGGCAGAGGAAGGTCCAGAACTTGACAGATGATGTGTTTTACCGCAGGGCCTACTCGGATTGGTAGTACCACAACTCCTTTGGATGAACGCTTCGCATCATCATATGATTTGATTGTGATCTTCTTGCGAGGATCCATTGATTCTATGGCATATCCCAATGCTGTGACCAACTATAGTGTACAAATATTTAGGTTTGCTCCATTATCGATCAATACTCGCTTGATCCTATGCTGGTTGATAAAGCCTTCAATGTGTAGTGAAGCGTTATGAGGTTGCTGGAAGGAAGAGTTGTCACTTTCGGAAAAAGTGAGACAAGGTGATGACTTTAGACTTCCAACCATGGCTTGAAATTGGTTTGTATTCAGGTTTGCAGGGATTGACACCTCTTGGAGAGCTTGATCCAAGATTGTTTTATGAGATGGTGATAGGCGCAATAGCTCTAAAATGGATATAAGCGCAGGCGGTTTGTCTAATTGTTCCACAAGATTGTACTACTTTGGGATGGAGGTGGTGCCTTATGGAGTTTCTTTTATGGTGACCTTGCCACATCGTGTAACAACATTGCAATTAGAGTTGGGATTTTTGATGGTTATAGTTGCAACTTGTTCACTGGCATCATACAGATGATTTACAGTGTAATTATATGCAACCTACGTATAATCTATGGTATCAGTGCCTCACTTGGAAGTGGAAGGACCCCTTTAATCTTGTGACGGAAGTGGATTTTTGAACATCAGATGATCATTGTTTGTTGTTTTTGGGTCATGTCCTTCGATTTCAATTTCACTTCGGTCAATAAGATCCTGAATAAGATCTTTCAATCAGTGACAATTACTTGTCTTGTGTCCTCTCCCTTGGTGGAAATCACAGTGTTCAATATCTCGCCACCATGCAGGTTTGACCTGAGGCTCATAGTTTGATGTTTTAGGTAAAGTGACCAAATTTTGAGAAAGGAGTTGTCGCAATACTGTTTCAATGGGTTCCCCTAAGGGAGTGTATGTTCATTTTTGTTTTTGCTGACGAGGTCTTGGTTCATCGTGAGATGTGATGTGACCTTGATTGGAAGGAACATTTGTGTTATTCTAAGGTGGAGGATTCTATCCTGCAAACCGAACCATAGGTTGTGCACTTTTTATAGTCCTGACATCCACAACCCCATCGTTGACGATATTCTTGTTTTTGTTCCAGAAGCTTGGTTTATCACTATTGAAGAGTGGGCAAGGACTATCCTTTGGTTCATTATATATTTTGATAAGTCCTTTCTTGATGAGTGCCCGTTCACATTTCAAACCCTTGGTGATCATATCATTAAAAGAGTCTATGTCTTTGACATCCAGGTGAAATTCCATTTCTTCGTTTAAGTTGGAAATGAATATTTCCACTAGTTCTCATTCAGGTAACTGAAGAGAACACCTACTAGACATTTGACACCATCGTTGCAGGAATACTGAGAATAGTTCAGCTGGTTTTTGTTTAGTGTTGCATAGATCAGCCATGGTGATGTCGCATTCAATGTTATGAGAGTAATGAGCGAGGAATTTCTGGATGAGTTCCTCAAATGTTCTAATGCCACCTGATAGTCGGGAAAACCATGATGTGGTTGTTCCTCCCAAGCTTTGGGGAAAAAGGTGCATTAGGTATATGTCTTCATATGCCATTTCGAGGCAAGCGGAATGAAATTCTCTGACATGATCGTGAGGATCTCCCTTTCCTCTATATTTTTCAAATTTGGGTGTTTCGAATCCTCATGGAAAAGGTGGCATATAAAGATTCCTATCAAAAGGATAGGGACAAATGTCATTGAGTGAGAATTGGTTAGTTTTGACACCACTATGAAGTTGTTGGGCGAGATTCTTGACTTGTTGCTGCAACATCTCCATTTCATTTGGAGGAGGAGGTGGTGGGTTACCTCGAGGAATGTTATATCTGATGGGAACTCTACCTCTTTCCTCTTCATGGTGACTTTGTTGTTCTAATGCTTGTCTTAATTGGGCAAGATCAAAGTCAGAGGGGAGTTTTGCTCCTTCTTGAGTGAGCTTTAAAAAGTGAGCATCCACATTGCTCCTGAGTATTTCATCAAAAAGTTTGTTAAAGAGAGGGTTATGTTGGGCCCTTTCTATTGTTGTAGGAGTGGGAGTTCTTGGGTTTTTATCATTTGCATTTCCTCCAAGTGCTTCTTGAAATTCATTGAGATTTTCCTCTTCTTCTTCTTCCATTTCTATTTCTCGTTGCCTTGACTGTGATCGGGTTTGGGCCATTTTGTTTACAAGCTTTTATGGAAGTTGTGTGAAAATGATGATGAGTTTTTGATGAAATGAGAGATTGATGGGTGGTGAATTGTGTTGCATGTAGATCTCTAGCACTTTTAAGGTAGATGTAACTGAAATTCCTTCTTTGAATTGCTTGTTTGTTTTTGATAAGGTTGGATGTGATAAGGTGTAGAGAAATCTGAGATGTGTTACAGATTTAACTACCTAGTAATGAGAGGATTCACTCATGAACTAGTTTTAACCTACGTAGATGTGTCTCTTAGGATGAGCTTATCCTAGATGTAGAAACAATCTAAAAAGTGATGTGATGTGTTTGATTCAAGCAATACCTAAAAAGAGAACTTGGGACAAGAACCTCTTAATGTTTTGAGAGTTGGAAATGGATTGATGATGAAGTGATGATGTATGAGTAAGATAATGGATGAAAATGTTTTTAACTTCAATAAAAGCTGTGTCACAAATGGGACAAACTCTACCTCTTCCCTTTCGAGTGTTGGTGGTATTTCTCGAGCTATGTTGTATGTGATACAAACATTTGGGAAAAAGTTGGGATTAATCTTACCTCCTTGGTTTTTGTGATAACTCAGAGCTCTATATTGCATAAAAGCTCTGCGGTTCAATGACTCTGAATCAAATTCATTTGTTTTGCCTTGAAGGTAGAGATGCATGTGATGCAGAAAAACTCTATGAGAGACAAAAATTTGTTTATTTATATAGAAGAATTTCCTCCTTTTGATCAAAGCCTTTGAGCTCAATGGTCTTCTTTTCAAGTTGATATTCTGATGATGCTTCTTCTTTCGCAAGATGTGAAGAATGGTCATAAAGTTTGATTCTTTGTTGTTTGCACTTTGTTTTTGATATTTTTGGTTGTTTTGAAAAATGTTTGGTTGGATGAGTACTTTGTTTTTGGAATTGATTTTTTTGATTTTTCTTTGACAAGAAAACAAAGCAAGCACACAAACACAGGAATGTTGCCTCAAAGGCACAAATGAGTATGGGTCTAGATCAACCCAATCCTTGGACTTTTATATGACCCTTCCTTTAGATATATTTTAAGGTGTATTTCCAAAGCTTGAAGTCGGCTCAATTTGCACTTGGTCTTGACTAAAATGAAAACACTTCAAACACTTTTTATTCCTAAGGTCAAATGGCCAGTTGTGATAAATTTAGCCCACATCTTGATATTTCTTCGACTTTGGTACTACATACCTTATGAATCCCACCGTGGTACGTAAGGATGTGATATACTAAGTCTTGCACGAGCATAACAAATAGATGATCCCTATGATGGGGGAGTCACCACTTTTATCAAGCCACCAGTGAATTTTCAAAAAGCTATGTTTCTACTCAAGGAAATATGTATGGTGAGTATCTTGGGAGCAAAACCATCTATGCTCTTGCACTAAATTATATCGCAAATATCCTCAATCAATAGAATGGGTGGGCTACTCCTTAAAGGTGTTTAGTCATGTTCGATGTTTTTGGACATAAGTTCATTTTGCAGTGACTCACTTAAGAGCCTTGTAACTAGTAGTGGGGCCCATTTGTCCTTTTGGCTAGTTACACTGTAGGAACAACTATACCCAAGGCTACATCTTTCACTCTCACCTAATTTTTATAGCGGCTCGAAGGATTTACTGCATGAGGTCATTCCCAAGAGTGATGTGTCTCTTGGCAGGCCTCTCTTAAAAAGTTTTTTTTTTTTTTTTGAGTGTTACTAACACTTTTCTCTTGCACCTAGGACCATGAAAGCCAAGGGAGAGGATAGTGTGTGTTAGAAGTAGGACCACTCGACCAACTTTTTGCACAAGTGTGCCAAGCACGAAAACACTTGTTCTTTTTAACTTGTCATTGCAATGTGATCTAACTATTTGGAGATGTTGCTCTAACATTCATGGTGCTCTTTTTAACTTCAAATGCAAAGGTTTGAGTAAACTAGAATTTTGAAAATCCTGGTCAACTGAACTTGAAGCACATATGCATGAAGAAAAATCGCTTTGCAAAAAGTTTTAAACAAGTTGATTGTATATTTTATGTGCACCAAAAATTGAAGTGTGGATTGTAAATTCTTTAGTTTGATGCAAAAAAATGGAATTGTTGATTTTAAGCACCAATTAAAGTGTGTTTCCTAACTTGCAAGAAAACAAATGTTGTTTTGTTCAGTTTTAATGCACCAAAGAAACAAGTGATCCTAACTGGAAAGCAAGGGAAAGTTTGTTTGTTCAAGTTTTAAAACACCAAAATAAAGTTTTTGATTTTTAAAAAGGTGAGTTTTTAAACCCGCACAAACAACAACCAGTTAGTAAAATCCATATCTAAGGGGGGCTTCCACAAGCCTAAAATTTTTCACTTTTTCGGTTACAAGGTCTTTTTAACAACGTTCTGTTACAATAGCGCTAGTCTGTGTTGGAACAAAAGTGCTATTTAACTCAAACGCGCTAAAAGAAAAAGAAAGACAGAGAAGGCAAAAGTGCTTAAATAGGGTCAATAGCTCCAAAACAGGGTCAAAAGCGCTCAAACCATGTCAATAGCGCTAATCTTGATACAATAGCGCTATTGTAAGAACAATAACACCAGAACAACAAGTATCAATAGCGCTATAACATGATCAATAGCGCTAAAGCGCAACCCGTGTGACAATTTCAACATTCAAACATGTTATTGGTTAAAAAAAATGATCTCTTGGGTGTTTGGATTCACGTCGGGTTCACCAAATGATGCTTTGCAAAATGGACAAGGTTAGCAAATGACAAACAACACAAGACAAGAAATTGTTAGTGTTAGTAAATCAAAAACTAATCTAAACAGGCATATCAAAAGAGATGCCAAAAACATGAGAGAATATTTAACTACAAAAGTAAATATGATGTTGCATCTCCAAATGCCTCCTAACATGCTCTTGGCTCCTTCTCCTTTGTTCCTCTCCTCTCCAAGTTCCAAAATAGTGTAGCTTTCAGCAGCTTTTTGCACTATGGATGCTTATGGAGGATCGAGATTTTAGTATTTTGCTCCAAATGTAAAATGAAAAGCTAAAATACTAGATGCTATTAAAAATGATTGATTTTAACCAAAATAACAAGATATTAGTTTGCTATGCTAAATGCTCTCTAAAATGCCTATAGGTTAAATGCATACAAGTTTTCAGGATCTGGATTATGAAGAAATGGGCTCTGTTTATAGGAAAAATGGAGAAATGGATGGTTGAGATTGAGCAATCTCAATCAGGGTTAGGATTGAATGATTTTCAATCCATGTGAGGGCTTTCAACCCAATCCCAGGATGACAAGTGTTAATGTGAGATAGGTTGAGAGGAGAGGGAATACGCATTAAATGCTTGATATGACCTTGGGAGTTAAGGTCAAGGTTAGTTGATTGAATGAACTCTTTATTCAAAGAATAAAGCTTTTATCCAATGGATAAACTCTTGTGCAAAAGGCAAGAGGGATAAACATGGTCAAAGCAATAAATGTTTGGGGAGACAAGTTTGAAATAACCATAAATGGTTATGTAAGAGCCATTAATGGTCATGTAAGAGCCATTAGTGGTTTTGGAAGACTTTGGAGGTTAAATTGTTGAACACACAAAGCATTAAATTCTTTTCAAAGACTTTTGAAGTCTTTGAGAAGTGACTCCATTTTGCTTAGGAATGTGACAATAATTAGGAGATGGATTAGGCTAATTAGGAAGGGGTTAGAAGAATCTAGAAGGGGATTAGATTTGCAAGTGGATTTGGTGGGTGAGGGAAAATAAGATTTTATTAAAATAAAAATTCATTTATTTCAATAAATGTGTGCAAGTTTCATTTGTAGGAAAATGCAAGTTGGGGGGGGGATAATGATTTAAATAAATGTTTAATTTAATTTATTTAGAAGAGGAATAGGGGGATTTAATTAAATAAATAGATTTTATTTATTTAATTGATTTGTGAACTTGGTTTTAATGAATGAATTAAAATAAATTGAATAATTTACTTAATTAATAGGAGAATGTTTGAAGATGAATTAATTAAATATTAATTAATTAACTCATGGCTAGTGGATTTTTAATCAAATAAATAGAAAATATTTATTTAATTAAGCTGGACAGATTTGTGTGACTACAGATCCAAATCAATCCCATAATGAAATTTATTCATATAATATTATGATTCCACATTATAAAATTCTATTCAAAGCATCAAATTCTAACTTTCATCCAATTCACATTTTGGGACAAATCCAGTCATGGAGGTCATCCACCTTTGATGGTCCTCCAAAAAGCTTCAAAATTTAAACTTCACCAATCAAAATTTTGAGAAAAACCATTGATCTACATTTACACAATACTCCAAAAGTGCAATAAAATCATCATTTCACCCATCCATAAAAAAATGGGCATAGTTTCCCCATATAAACCCACAATTTCAAAATTACAAACATGGAATTCAAATGAACAAATAAAAGTCCAAATTTAAATGATGGAGAAGTTCTTAATCATTCCACGAACCATTTGCAAGAAGATTTAAACACTCGAATTGAGAAAGAAATGAGAAATCAAGATCCATACCATCAAACTCATAGAAAGTTAAAATGAAAGTGAGATCCACACACACCAAAATAGCCTATGAAATCGAAACAACTTGTAAAGCTCATGAACATGAATCCTTTGAGTGTCTACCCTCAAAATTATACCTAATTAATTCAGAAATTTCATCAATAAAAAATAGCCATGTAGGGTTTGAGAGAAAAAGTCATGTAAAATAGAATAACTGTTGAAAATGAGCTCTAATAACAAAATATAAACTCACTTTTTGAGTGAGAAATAAAACAATAATAAAAATCAATTTAAAGCAAATATCAATTAAATCTCCAAGATGACCACCAAGATAAAATCATGCAATCCACATAAAATTGTATACATTTAAGCCATATACACAATTATATATTAAATCACCACCATAGTATTTAAATATCATTAATATAAGCATTATAATAGCAACAATTTTACAATTGACTGACTATGCACAAACAATCATTATGGGTCTTACACAAATATGCATTAGGTTGACTGGACATTACCAAAATTGTAATCAAAGGTGTAAATAGATTAAATTAAGGAAATCATCCAAATTAGAAATGATGGCTATGGCTGGGTAAGATTAATGGCCAATGTGATATCTCCTATAACCATCAACAGGGATCTGGGCATGCTCAAACATGTGGAGCCAGGTGGAGTCGATCCCCTGTACCTATAGTCACTAAAAAAATCACACGTGAAGTGTACCTGCTCATGCATATTCATACATATATATAAATAATCGAAGTACTAAAATCATTATAAGGGGATTTTAACATCGTATGCATTCTCATGTATTCAAATGATGTTATAACATCCCTTTCACATCCAATCATCAATTAAAGTATAGTAATAATAATCTTATCTAATTAACTACATCAAATTACAACTTCGATATTATTTCATTGCAACGTTAAGCATAGAAATATTCCCCAAATGGTCAACATCAAAACCTCCTCATCATCCTCATAATAGTCCACTACATCTAACATGCATATCATTAATTGCATCGATAAGAATTTAATATCTTTAATGAAATAAAATAACATAAACATATTTACTACTTTTAATTTAGACAATCATGTTAACATCACTTGTTGCATTCCAATCATTAATTAAATCAACATCCATATCGACATCTCACATGTGGCAGTTTTGAATCAATACATCAGTCCATCATATAATCATCAAATGCATAATAGGTAATCACTCATCTCAATGCAACTGCATAATCACAAATCACCATATGGAAATCCAACACATAATGGGTCTAGAACAATCACAAAACATATATCAAACACAAAGTAAGATATGCACTCAAGGTCATACACAACAAGAAATGAAGCATCCATAATAAGATCAAAGCACCACATAATGATTTACATCCAAAATGCAAATGAAACAACCATAGGCACATAGCCAAATCCACATCAAGAAGAAAAAATGTAGAACAAAAATCTGGAGGGACATTATACCTTATCTCCTATATTTATTTATGTGTTCCCTTGTATGGCATCTGTCTTTCTTTATACATGATTTTTTATCATCTTCACTTTATATTTCACTTGAAGTCATATTAATATAATATTTTAAAAAAACTTAGACATCTTGACCATGTCTATATATTTTCCTTACTCTTATTTTTCAAGTACAATACTAATGGACTTGAGGTAAAATACCCTAGAAACATGCCTCAAAATGTGTGATTTTTTTACTAAACAATGGATTGATATGTTAAAATAATGTTGAATTTGGGGACGAGATTCATCCCAAGTTTTGGGACACATTTTTATACCCCCTTTTGGCCCACACAAAACTTTTTTTGCCACCTTTATTCATCCATCTATCCATGGATGGGAATTTACACTCTTTTCAAGCATAATATCAATCAAATTCCAAAAAGTTGACCAAAATATATCAACAAGCTTTGTTCCTATCTAAAAAGTTGACATTGGAAGCACAACATTCACTCATACATTACCCAATAATATTTCAACGACTTATTTTCTTATAATAGTCTTTTTAAATGGTGTCAATATGCACATCTCTCTAAATCTATCACCTGCGATAAACAAAAAATCATTTCCATGAGTACTAAAATTGGTAGCATTCCTACAAAATCCATAGATATGATTATTCATGATCTTTTTTTGGATAGAATAATATAAATATATTCCTTCTTTTTCTATGTTAGATTTACTTATACACCGAAATTTGTATCTTCTAACAAACCTTGCTACTTCTTACTATGTTTTGGTTAAAACATTTAGCTTTGTAAATGAGCCACTATCATTATAATAACCACATTTTCCCAACTTGTAGAGGAAGCCATCTTTAAGTTTTAATACCACTCGTTTGTTATCTCATCTCCTTGAGCTTGTATCTATTTGAAATTCTCCCCAAAATCTACAACTCAGGAATATATCTCTACGTATGCCTCTTTAGGAAAAGGCTCTAGTTGAGCCACCATAGCCATATCTAACATAGGTTTTGAGATTAATGGCCTAGATAACATATTCAATGCCATGTTATCAATATCTTTCTAAGGCTTGATCACCATATTAAATTGTTACAAAAAACCTATCCATTTATAGTGTGTTTCTTGTTCTATTTAATTTGTGCTTATAAATTTTGTAGAGGTGCTAGTATGTACAATAGTTTATTTACAAAATCAATGCCTTAATTTCTTTATAGCCTAAATAGGTGCATATAATTATCTATCATATATATTGGTTTCCCTCTAATAGATAAAGTAAACATTTTGAATGATAACATAAAGGATTACCTCCTTGAAGCAAACTACCACCCATAATTTATATTTAGTTGCATCTTTTCTATCTCAAAAGTTTTCTACAAGTTAGGAAGAAAACCAAAAGAGCATGAGTACTCCTTTATTTTAATGTTAAAATATTACCTCATGCTCTTTAAACCTGATGGAAATTCCTCCCCATTATTGTAACTTGGTATATAGGTTAGACTATAGAAGAGAGAAGGAAAATTTCCTCATGAATTATATTTCACCTACAAAATCCCTAATTTTTGATGCACTCTATGTTGTACCCTATTCATAGTATCTTACACCTTATAAGGATCTATTCTCAACTCTCCCCATCTAATTACATGTCTTAAGTATTCCAATGACTACTATTTACTCACAATTTTTATAAATTTCATAGAAGTTGTATTTATTTTAAGACTTGCAAGTGCTTCTTAACATTGTTGAAACATTCTTCCCACATTGCAATAAAAATCAATATATCATTTAGATATATAATTACACATGAATCTATGAAATTGTGTATTGCATAATTCAATGAGCCTAATAAAATTTAAAAGTGCTTTACATAATCAAAATATAAGAACTAATCATTCATAAAGAATTTTATTTATTTTGAAGTGGTACTCTAAGTGTCCTTTCTATAAGCTTGATGATAACAAAACTTGAGATCCCACTCTATGAAGTACTTTGCATGTTGTGCTCAATCTAATAAATCATCTATCATTGGAATATATATCTACTCTTGATATTGATCTTATTCAAAGCTTTGTATTCAATGCAAACTCTTCAAGAACCATCTTTCTTACATACCATCACAATAGATAAATTACACAATGAAGTAATTGGATAAATGATCCTAGTTTCTAATATATCTTGAAGTTTTTCCTTGACCTCATTTCTATTTAAAAGAGATTATTGGCATAATTTTATGTTTGCTAGAAGACATCAAGATAGGAATTAATGATAGATCTGATACTAAATGTGTAGTACAGATGCTAAGCTAATAAGATGAGAGGGGGGGGGGGGTGAATCATACAATCTTAATCTTGCATAAAAACAACAGATTCAACCTCAGTAGCCTTATCAGAAAAACTGTAAAGCATGCAAAATCATAAACAGATAAGATCACAAAACATATAACACCGGATTTAACGTGGAAACCCAAATAAGGAAAAACCACTGTGGGATTTCGGACCCACTAAGAAATATACTCTTCTAGAATATGCTCAGTTAAAAGCAAATCCTGTTAAAGATTACAAAACACATTGCTAGATGTGAACTGGTTAAGGGATTTCCTTCAGATCTGTTAGGATCTTCACTTTGTTAGAAGTGACCTTGTCAAAGGATTTCAAACACTCAATCAGAATGTCACCTTGCTAGAGGATTTACAAATAAGACTGTTAAGTCCACTCGGTTAAGAGATTTTCTGTCACTTTACAAAATAACAGTAATAAAAATCTATCTGCAACTTCACATCTATAATGCTAAAGCAGATTCTTATTTGCTCAATACAATCTAGTCATAGGACTTATCTTGTCCCTCTATTGGGCTCTATACTTTGTTTTCAAAATAGGTCTTCAAGCTTCAGTGCTCGGTAAATACTGTGTAGCAACCCCTATGCTTACACTTGCTCGCATACATTGTTTATCAACAGTTCCTTATTTATAAACAATTTGCCAACCGCTTAATCTCCTTGATCACATTTCCCATGATCAATCATAGCCATCAGATCTTCAAACTTGACTAGGTTCAATGTATCCTTCAATCTGAAAAATGTTTTACCCCGCCTTGGAACTTGCATATATTTATTGGAACTTGTGCTAGGGTATTGCGGTTCAATCTGAGCTGTAGATCTTCTTGCCGATTTTCCTTTGCCATAGATTCTTTAACAAACTTGATGCATGACATACCAATCATTTAATCAATTCTAGCTCTTCAGCTTCCTTCATTAAATAACACATTCAATTATTTAATGCATTCTGTTATTACTTAGTTGCAACTCGGTGAATATTAAACTTCACTCGGTAGACATTCCGCCTTCATTAACCGATAGCGATAACCTTAGGGTTTACCGACTAGGTTCTTTGCTCGGTAACATAGTATAGTATTAACTTTACAATTAACAACATATGTAAGATATCAAAAAAATCTAAAACATCATGATCTCATCATTGTCTATCTCGGTAATAGTTGCCCATTGAATAACTTATTTCTCCCCTTATTCATCATATTCTTTCTGTGTCTTTTACCGACTTCTTTATACTCATCAAAACATACTTCTTAAGATATGGCAACATCATATTGAATTAGATAATCAATTTCTTGACATCAATGACAAAATAATGATATTAAGATAGTAAATATCCTTAATCAGTTATATCCATAATCATCAACAACCTTCTCATTATCCTTATTGAAATACCAACAATCTCTTAGTGTAATTGGAATGCCAATAATCTCTCTTTGTCTGTTATAATGCCAACAATTTCCCCCTTTGGCATTGATGGAAAAACCAATTGATTTGACCTAATTTGATTCGGATTCAGATTGCTGTAAAATGTTGAAATGCTCTCCTCCTGTCATTAGAATTCTCCCCCATACATTAGTCTTCTCCCCCTTTGACAACAATGCCAAAAAGTAAAGAACTAAAACATAATTTCTTTCACTGAGAAGTGAATTCTTTACTGATATGTGTCAATTTAGTCTCAGTCAGAGCATTTTGTCTTCAATTCCTGATCCCTGTTATTGTTCCCTGTACACCTTTAGAAAACCTCCTAAAGTGTGTAATTTAGCATCAACTCTTGAAAGATATTCCGTAGAGTCATCGAATTGATGCTTTCACCGAACTCGGTTAGTGAATGGAAGATAGGGGTAGGACCCCTAACTTGCATTTGAGATACTCAAAAGTGTCCATTGGCAGTGGCCTAGTGAAGATATCTGCTATTTGTTCCTTTGTGCTAACATACTCCAACACCACTTTCTTCTCTTGAACTTCTTCTCTAAGATAATGAAATTTGATAGAGATGTGCTTTGTCTTAGAGTGCATAATAGGATTCTTTGAAATGTTAATGGCACTAGTATTGTCACAGAATATAGTTACTGCCTCAGTAACTAGCTCATTTATGCATTCCAACAGTTGTTTGATCCATGCTATACTAGTGCAATTCAATACTACAACAACATATTCAGCTTCTGTTGTTGACTGTGAAACACATCCTTGTTTCTTGCTAAGCCAACTCACTAGTCTTTCTCCTAAAAAGAAAGCTCCTCCACTTGTGCTTTTCCTATCATCAATGTTACCTGCCCAATCAGCATCAGTATAAACTTTCAAATCAAAATCATTTCCTTTCTGATATACTAGGCCATAATCTTCAGTGCCTTTCAAGTATCTGAAATTCTCTTGATTGCTGTCATGTGTGTTTCCTTGGGATTTGCAGAAAATATTGCAACTATACTGACTGCATGTGCTATATCTGGTCTGTTGTGAACAACATATTGCATTTTTCCAATCATAGATCGATAGATTGTCTCATCAACATATGCAGATTCATCATTCTTTGATAATTTATAGTTGGTAGTCATAGGAGTATTTACTGGTTTTGAATCCTCCATTCCAAATTTCTTCAAGATTTCCTTTATGTACTTGGATTGGGTAATGAAGATCTCATCTTTCATTTGTAATATCTATAAACCTATAAAATACTTTATCTCACCAATTAGTGACATCTCAAATTCTTTGCTCATTTCATTTCCAAAGTTCTTGCATAGAGAGTCATTTCCACAAAATATAATGTCATCAACAAATATGGCTGAGATCAGTATTCCATTGTCTTCATCATTCTTCATGTACATATTACTGTTTTCACTTGTTCTTATAAAACCAATTTTGATCAAATAAGAGTGCAATCTCTCATACCATGATCTAGGTGCTTGTTTCAAACCATATAAAGCTTTGTTCAATTTACATACCTGATCTTTATTCTTGTCTTCAACAAATCCTTCAGGTTGTTCAACAAAAACTTCTTCTAATATACCATTCAGAAATGCAGATTTGACATCCATTTGATATATCTTGAAATTCTTGTAAGCAGCATATGCCAACAATGTTCTTACTCCTTCAAGTCTTGCCATAGGTGCAAAAGTCTCACCATAATCAATTCCTTCTTCTTGAGCATAACCTTTGCAAACTAGTCTTGCTTTATTTCTAATGACCTCACCTTTTTCATTCAGCTTGTTTATGAAAATCCACTTTGTACCGATTACATTTTTGTCCTTCGGTCTTGGGACTAGTGTGCACGTGTCATTCTTCTTGATTTGATCAATTTCTTCTGTCATAGCATTTATCCAATCTTCACTGTTAAATGCCTCTTTCACTATCCTCGGTTCAAATTCAAATATCAGACATGTGTTCTGTCTTAGTTTATTCCTTGTCATCATTGGATCATTCCTATCTCCTATAATCTGACTTGATGCATGATGTCTTCTGACATACTTGGCTAATACAGGCTCGGTAGGCTTTGTATGATCTTCATCATCACTTGGTAACTGGATATTCTCTTGATTTCCTTCAGCAGTCTACTCGGTAAGACTTCTTGGTTGAACATAGACAAATTCATCATAATCTTCTGGTTCCTTGGAATTTCCTTCATCATTCCTTTCTGCAAATTCATCAATTTTCACATTTGCACTTTCTACTATTTTGTTAGATGATTTGATCAGACACTTAAGTGCTTTGCTTCTAGAAGAATAACCTAGAAATGTTCCTTCTTCACTTTTCTGATCAAACTTGCCATTTCTATCATCTTTGTGAACATAGCATCTACTTCCAAAGGTTTTAAAATAACTTACATTAGGTTTCTTGTCATACCAGATTTTATATGGTGTCTTCAAAGTTCCTTTCTTCAGTTGTACTCGGTTCAGGGTGTAAACTGTTGTGCTTATTGCTTCTCTCCAAAATATTTGTGACACTTTCTTTTCAATCATTAGGGTTTTGGCACAATCCACAATAGATCTGTTTCTTCTCTCAGCAATTCTATTTTGTTGTGGACTTCTCGGTGCAGATACTTGTCTTTTAATACCATGATCATTGCAGTATAAGTTAAACTCATCAGTTTTGAACTCACCTCTTCTATCTGATCTAAGACATTTCAGTTGTCTTCCTATTTCATTTAAACTCTTGCCTTGTACCATTTAACCATTTAAAAAGATTCTAATTTTTCTTTTAAAAACATTACTGACATCATCCTTGAGTAATCATCCACAAATAATATGAAATATTTATCACCATAATAACTCTGAACTTTCATAGGACCACAAAGATCAGTATGCACAAGATCTAAAATTCCCTTAGAAGTGTAGGACTTACTTGTAAAGCTTGATCTTATCATTTTTCCCATCTGGCATCCTCGACATATAGCATTCTCAGGTTTTTCAAGACTCGATAGACCTCTTACTCGATGCTTCTAACTTATTTTGATCAGATTATCAAAATTTACATGACAAAACCTTTTATGCCATAACCAGATATCATCTATCTTTGCATATAGACACTTATTCCGAGTTGAGTCAAGGTGAAATGCGTTACCTTTTGTTTGTGTCCTGATAGTAGATAACTTTCCATGCTTGTCATGAACTTTGACAATTCCATTATGAAATTCTATTCAGTAACCTTGTTGTTTAGCTGTGCTACACTCAACAAATTGTATTTCAAACCTTCAACCCAATAAACATCATTGCATTTTGCATTGTCAAGAAGTGTTATAGATCATTTACCTCTATTTGGACATGGTGCATCATTACAAAATCTTACATAGCCTCCATCATAGTCTTCTAATATAACAAACTTGTGTTTATCACCTGTCATGTGATGTGAACATCCACTATCTATGATCCAAGAATCATTTTTACTTATATGAGATAGTAGGGCTTTTTCTTTCATACCTTTCTTTATCTGATCCATCTTTGATAGCCACATAAACAACTTCCTCTGTATTAGTTTCATCTGATTTATCATCATTAGATTCCTCATCAGCTATTAGGCATGTCTTCTTATCTCTTCTTCTGAAATCTCAGTGTCCTCTGTAATGATTATCTTTCTGTCTGTCATCTTGGTAATCTCTCTTTTCACTAGATTCTCTATCAGGATAGTTTGAGGCCATATGTCCTATCTTATCACAATTGAAACCTTTCAAAGGTAGTTTTCCTTTATACTTACCTTTGCCTCTCAGTAACCTTCTAGCTAATAATGCTTCAAACTCTTCTTGTTTCCTGATTTCCTCATACAACTTGTGTACTTTTTCCATATTCTTGCGAAATCTCTCACTTGCTCCACTGTGATCTCCTTCAGTGTACTTACTCATTCTATCATTGCAATTATCAGATTCATCAAGATGAAAATAACTGAAAGTAGTTTCCACTTTATTTAGCGATGACCCACTGTTATCAAAATTACTTAACTCAAAAGCATGTAGCTTACCAATAGTAGCATCTAAAGAAACTGGCATATTGGGTACAGACCTCAATTCATTGATTGTAGAGACTCGGATTGCATAAGCTGGTAGAAGGGTTCTTAACAACTTACTTGTTATATCCTTTTCTTCAATAGTTCCACCTGCTCCTTTGTTTTTGATTGACAATTTGTTTTAACCTTGTATTGTATTGGGTTATGTTCTCACCTTCATTCATCCTCATAGATTCAAGTTGTCCTCTTAGACTATCCACTTTTGCTCTTTGAACATGTTCATCTCCACCATACACAGATATGAGCTTATCCCACATTGCCTTTGCATCATTGCAGCCTTCTAGATCATTAAATTTTGAGTCGGTCAATGCAGATGTTATTTCAATCATTGCTTGGATATGTTCTTGTTTTGCCTTTATCTCTTCCATTGTCAATGAATAGGTGCTTAGTGTAATGAAATCATTCTCTAGATAATATACAACATATTCTCCAACTCTTGATAAGTGCAGCTTCATCCTTTTCTGCCATGTAGAGAAACTTGACTTATTTAGCTTTGGTGCATCCCTCTTATACATCTTTGGATCTTTGCCTCAAGTCCCTTTAAACTTTTTTCTTTCGGAGTCCAATGCTCTGATACCAATTGATAGATCTGATACTAAATTTGTAGTACATATGCTAAGCTAATAATATGAGAGTGGGGGGGGGGTGAATCAAACAATCTTAATCTTGCATAAAAACAATAGATTCAACCTCAGTAACCTTATCCAAAAAACTGTAAAGCATGCAAAATCATAAACAGATAAGATCACAAAACATATAACACCAGATTTAACGTGGAAACCCAAATAGGGAAAAACCACTGTGGGATTTCAGACCCACTAAGAAATATACTCTTCTAGAGTATGCTCGGTTAAAAGCAAATCCTGTTAAAGATTACAAAACACATTGCTAGATGTGACCCGGTTAAGGGATTTCCCTCAGATCTGTTAGGATCTTCAGTTTGTTAGAAGTGACCTTGTCAAAGGATTTCAAACACTCAATCAGAATGTCACCTTGCTAGAGGATTTACAAATAAGACTGTTAAGTGAACTTGGTTAAGAGATTTTCTGTCACTTTACAAAATAACAGTAATAAAAATCTATCTGCAACTTCACATCTAAAATGCTAAAGCAAATTCTTATTTGCTCAATACAATCTAGTCATAGGACTTATCTTGTCCCTCTGCTAGGCTCTATACTCTGTTTTCAAAATAGTTCTTCAAGCTTCAGTGCTCGGTAAATACTGTGTAGCAACCCCTGTGCTTACACTTGCCCGCATACATTGTTTATCTACAGTTCCTTATTTATAAACAATTTGCCAACCACTTAATCTCCTTGATCACATTTCCCATGATCAATCATAGCCATCAGATCTTCAAACTTGACTAGGTTCAATGTATCCTTCGATCTGAAAAACATTTTACCCCACCTTGGAACTTGCATATATTTATTGGAACTTGTGCTAGGGTATTGCGGTTCAATCTGAGTTGTAGATCTTCTTGCCGATTTTCCTTTGCCATAGATTCTTTAACAAACTTGATGCATGGCATACCAATCATTTAATCAATTCCATCTCATCAGCTTCCTTCATTTAATAATGCATTCAATCATTTAATGCATTCTGTTATTACTCGGTTACAACTCAGTGAATACTAAATTTCACTCAGTAGACATTCCGCCTTCATTAACCAATAGCGATAACCTTAGGGTTTACCGACTAGGTTCCTTAGGGTTTACTGACTAGGTTCTTTGCTTGGTAACATAGTATAGTATTAACTTTACAATCAACAACATATGTAAGATATCGAAACAATCTAAAACATCATGATCTCATCATTGTCTAACTTGGTAATAGTTACCCATTGAATAACTTATTTCTCCCCTTATTCATCATATTCTTTCTGTGTCTTTTACCAACTTCTTTATACTCATCAAAACATACTTCTTAAGATATGGCAACATCATATTGAATTAGATGTTCAATTTCTTGACATCAATGACAAAATAATGATATTAAGATAGTAAATATTCTTAATCAGTTATATCCATAATCATCAACAACCTTCTCAATATCCTTATTGAAATACCAACAATCTCTTAGTGTAATTGGAATGCCAACAATCTCTCTTTGTCTGTTATAATGCCAACAATTAAATCTTATGCTTCACACCCCTTCTTGGTGGAAACCCCTTGGGTTCATAGATATACTCCTTGAAAATATAATCAAACTTCATCTCAACCTTTCAATTTAGAGTTAGTAATTGTAGAATTACCCAATCCATATTATTTTTTGTATTTCAAAAAAATTAACCAAAACTTCTTAGTTTTTTAAAACTAGTTTGATAGCTTGGTTGAATCTTACCATTGCAAACTTTATCTTAATTTAGTGTCACTTTTATTATGTATTTGATTTCATCCTTTACCTATGTTTATTTTTAACCCTTCTCATGAAGATTTCCTTTGTAATGTGTGATTAAGGTATACCAAACATTAAATGAAAAGAATCAAGATGAATTATGTGGACATCCACTTCATCTACATATCATGGATCTACTCAAAACTAAAATTTGGAATTCTTTTTCTCCTTATATTTCTATACCCTTTTTCATCCAACCCAATGGTTCTATAATGCCCTCCTATATGACAACTCTTTCTTAATCTTGAAATCCTATGGTTGGATTAAATATTATATTGAATTGATTATGATATGTTGTAATTGTAGGACATATGTGTACCTTGCTAGATTATATGTCCTCATTGGTCATTATTTGGTGTTTTAGTTATGATCTCCATTGCTAGATTTTATTCCTTATCTTGAATATGCAAAATATATACAAATGTTTGACCAATGAAAGGATGTGGAGAATAATGACATGGATTTACTTAAACCTCTCATTATACCTAATAATTATGGTTGAGTTAGTGATATTTTTACTCTCCCAAGTTCAATTGGCTGCTTAACTAGTTCTATTTGCTCGCAAATAAATAGATGTTCATTTTGTTTATCTAGTTTTCTAGTAATTTTTATTTCTTTTTTTTTGAAAAAAGGGGTAAAGATTTATTTAGAAATCATAGAAATACAAATAATGGGCCTTAGGCCAACCAAGATAACAACAAAAACTAAAAGGATCCTAAAACAACCACCAACACCACCACTACAAATTCTAGTGACCATTGCAATAGATCTGACCGTCGGATTTCCAATGATAATACCTTTTCGGAAAGCCCTTAGAAAGATGACTCTTTTTCACAAGGGTTGGTCAAGGAGGAACTTTCCTTTAGGTCCTTTCGTATTCCAATGTTTGAATGAAAGTGGGATTAGGTCCTAAAATTACCCGATTCCATTTTTACCCTAAATAATACATAAGAATATAAGAAATCATAATCAATTCTCCAATAAGATCACCTAAAACACATGTTATTATACTGTGATCTAAGATAATCATAATACATTATCTTCATGTCAGAGTTATTAAGAAATCATAAGCAATAAACCCTAATATCATCAATACGTCCTAATATGCATAAATCATCAACATCATCATCAAGTCCGAAAACATAGTGTCATTATAGTACCCTTGCCCTAATCAGATTTTAAAACTCGGTCTGACCTTGGTTGATTTACCATGATGTAATGTTATAGTCATATATTATGATTTTTGTGCGTACTTGTAAATGTTGTTTTCTCATCGATTCTCATGTAAGTTTATTTGTTCTTCTAATTCGTGTTATTAATCTCGGGCTAACACTTTCATTCAATATATATGCATGCATGTGTGGTTCATGGTTGCAGGAGATTGCAGGTATAGTACCACAGAGGTACGAGGTTCGTCTCCACCTGGATTCACACGTTTGAGTGTACCTCATTGGTCCTAAGAGACTGGATTAGGTGGTCATAAGACCCTCATTTTACCCTAGTCGTGCTCAAGTGAGCGTCGTCGGTCATCAATTAGTTTCCCCTTTTGGTTGGGTAATAGGGTCGTGTATCTGGTTGGCTTTCTTGGGTTGCGTGTGGTAAAATTGAGTATTTAATCATAAGTATTTAATTTGATTAAATGTGTTCTTTTACACATTAGTAAATTAAAGGACTAAATTAAATAGGGCCCCTTTGTGTGATTAATCATTAATTAGAATTGCTCAATTCATGTTTGTAGCAAGTTCGATTAAATGGTTATTTTAAATGATGAATTAATTAAGTTCATGCATTTTGAAAGGAAAGATTAAATAGTATTCGAAAATATAAATATTTTACCCTATTTGACATTTTGAAATAGAAATGTTAGTTTTAATTAATTGAGGAAATCAATTTTAGAAGAAAAAGCAAGTTTTGCATATTTGAATTGTTTGGGAAAAATGTTTTACAATTTTTTATTTGGAGGAAATTATTTGGTCAAACAAAATTCCTTTTAACCTAGGTTTGGAAAATATTTTTGAGAGAGTTATTTTTGGGATGGAAATTTTGGGCATTTGGGGAAGAAGGATTTTTCTTGAGCTTGCAGATTGAGCTCTTTATCAAATCATTCCCAGGATTGTTGAATAAGGTAGGATTCTTGTTTATCTCCTTGGTTTCTTTGTTTAATAGAGATTGTTTTGATTTTGAATAAATCTGGTTGTGCTTTTTGAAAATCTCATATATTTGTGGAATATGGAAGAGTTGTAGTTGAATCTCCAATTCAAACCCTCCTTCTTTCTTTCCCAACCTCTAGATCAAATTTTGGTTGCTCAAAATGATTTTTAAAATAAAAATATAGGGGTTGGCTATTCATGATAAATTTTTGTAAAACTCCAGATGAATGTCTTCAGATTCAAGTTTTAATGGGGAAATTAGTTTGTTTTGGGCGAGATTGGTTGAATTGTTTGGATAAATGTGTGTAAACCAATCTTATTTGCCAAATATGGTGCTTGGTTGGAAAAATTTGCCTATTTTGAGTTTGGTTTTTCAACAAATTTTAATATTTGAAAACCATGGTAATTTGGACACTTATTTTTTTTTAATATAAAAGCAAATTTGTCTCAATCTGAGACTGTGCGTATTTGGGAGGGGTTTCTCTTTTAAAAAGAAAGTTAAAAAAAATAAAATCATAATAAATTTAACCCACGCGATAGGGTATACCCACCATGTGGGCTGGTAGCTGCTGCCATCATAAGGTAGCAACACTACCGGTTTCTGTTTTAAAAAGAAAGTTAAAAAAAATAAAATAATAATAAATTTAACCCACGCGACAGGGTATACCCACCATGTGGGCTGGTAGCTGTTGCTATCATAAGGTAGCAACACTACCAGGTAGTGCTTGCTACCGTATGGTGGCAAAACTACCGGCGGTAGTGACTGCTACCGTAAGGTAGCAACACTACCGGTTGGTAGTGTCTGCTGTCGTACGGTAGCAACACTACCGACACGTAGTTGCCCGCTCTTTCTATTTTGCGATGTGCATTTTGGTCTGCATAAAATGCGTGACTATTAAGTAATTTTTAAATATATTTTAAATTATATTAAATTTATATTTCTTTAAATATAATTTCTTTCAGTGAAATCAATTTATGTTATTTAGTAAATTTTAGAGAAATGAAATGATTTATTTATATTGTTTGGAAATCGTAAGAAAGGAAATAATATAGTATTTGAATATTGGGAAAATAAATATTATATTATTGGTTAATTCTTGGAAATTAAAGCAATTTATGGCTGGAGATTTCTGAGTTTTAATGATACGTTAATTGGGGAATTTTGAAGATAGATAGATAGAGTTAGAGAATTGATGACAGTTCCTCCTAACGAGATATGGATAATAGTTGAGAAAATACATTTAATAATGTTTTGTTTTTATGTAATGGATTATAGGCATGATCATATGATTGCAATTTTGGTATTGAAATTATTATGTAATGGTGATTTTGTCTAAAACTGTTTTTGGGAAAAATTAGATCTATTAGAAAACTGGATCGATTGTAATGTTTAAACAATATGGAAACATATTGTCATTTTCAAATTTATGCCTATGCATGTTTAATTTTCTGTATTCGCATTTGATTAAGAAATGGCAAGTCCTTGATTCTGATTGTTGGATATTGTTGTATGTCTATTTTGGAATCCGCTTATGTCCTTGATCTCGAGTATTGACTGTTTTCATGTGATTGTTTGCATCTGGTCATGTCCTTTATGCGAGTGTTGGGTGTTGTTATGTGGTTGACTGTAGCTGGTCATGTCTCTATTCAGAGAACAGTCAGTCAGTGCACCTCGTATGAAGACTTGTTTGGCCGAGTGGGTATTCCTACCATATTGAACTCTGTTTTCTTGTCCTAGTGTATTCCTTGGTTTTAGGAGTTTGTATGAATATGGTCTAGTGTCATATGGGAAAGTGGTTTTCGAGTGGGGGCCGCGCCCAAAGTGGTTGTAGGGTAACCTATCGAAAGTGTGTCTAAATAAGTGATAACCTAATAGCATATTAGAGAGTTTAGTTAATGAAAACACTAAATAAGATAATTGTGCCTCACGCATGGGATGAGGGCTAGTGTAGACTCGACATGCAGTGAGAAGGCATGAAATGGAAAACCAACAACCTTGACTTCACGAAAGGATGTGTTGGGTCCACATGAGACTTGGATGGGTCAGAGGTTCAAGAAAGGTTGCTAGGGTAACCCAGTAGATGGGGCCGGAACCTATGGAGGCCTGCCAAGGTAGCCATACCAAGTTATGTGATGACACTTGTCCCTTATGTTCACTAGTGTGCAACTTGCATTGTCTTTGATAGGAGCACTATTGTGGAGTCATACCTGGGTGTTTATGCCCATGTGAGAACCTGATATTTATGTTAGACCATGGGTTTCTTATGATGGGTTGCGAGGACTTAGTTTCACGGATGCTCTAGTTGATCTTTTTTAATTGCTTCTTATCATATTTAGTTGGATCCTTTTCCTTTTTCTGGGATCATTCATGTATCTATTGGACCGATGTGGTCGTATGTATTATTGTTTATGTACGCCTTATTGGCAGGATGTAAATTATGTGAACCTTATGTATTCTTCACCCTATTATTTATCAAAGGGCTCTTGCAGTTGAGAAAACCCGGAGATGTAGCCCACTAGGGGTGAACTTCGATATCATTTCAGTGTTATGCGATGTTTGTGTTCTTCTGTTTCATTTTTATTTAGCATGTATGGATGGCATTATGGTTTAAATGTATAATGTGGATTAGATGATGTTAATCTTAAATGCATGTATGTAGTTATCTTATTAAATGCAGTAATTTGGATCATGAAGCATGTAGGTTAGCATAATGGAAAGTATTCATTAGCTTTTAATGCTATTAAAGTATGTAAGGAAATTAGATGCATGACATATGTCTTATTGTAAGATGGAATGTCTTGTAGGGTTAAATTGTAATGGATGAACTTCATCATGTCATCTATAATTTTAATCTACTGGTCGAATTTATCCTTTGTTTAGCATTATCATGTCATTAAGTTAATCAAATTAATTGGATTTATTACCATGAGTTGAGTTAAGTGTGGAATCAAGTAATGACGTTGGGAAACTCTTTAGGTGTTAGTTAAGTCTTCCGTTGTGTAATCTAAACGTAATGTTAAGTCGATGAATCTTTGATTTTGTTTTAACTTGAAAAAAAATATTTGCACTCTATTCTTGTGTTTTAGCTTTATCCCTTCGGGGTTTCCTGGCGGGGCATTAAATTTGGTATCAGAGCCAATGTTGCAAATACTGGGATCTCTGGTGTCACTTGTGCCCTTAGTTGGTGTGAGGTGTATAGACCTTATGTTGTATGCTTATTATCGAGGCATAGGATATTGAAGATCTTAAGGACTCATTGTCTATTCTTTTGTGCATTCTTTCGAGCAAACCTTAATTGTGTGTAACATGTGTGTTCACACCTTGCTTTCACCTTCCTGATGTTGGTGCTTTTTGAGTAATTATATGTGCTTTGTTTGCTTATTTGATATCTTGGTCTATGGTTACTCTTATTTTGAGAGGGAGTCGTATGTCCCTTTTTGATCATTGTACTCTTCAGACTAAACCATTGGGTTGGTCAATGCTTGTTTGGTATTTGAAAGTATGAAATGTGCTTGTATTATGATTATGATCTAGCTTAGTGTTGTGAACTTGAAGGACTTGTATGGTAGATGTTGAGTGCTTATGATGTAGCGAATTGAATGTTTACCACCCTTCCTCCTCTTTCTCTATAGAAGGTAAAATGTTTGTTATATGTGTATTTATCACTTATGTGAGTTTTCTTATTGCGAGAGAAAGGTTGTGACTTCTTGAACCCTTGTGTGAGCCTAATGATTCTTATGTGTATTTAGATAATAAGAGGGCTATGGGTTTAAAATATTATAATGGTTATTGGCAGGAAATTATATGGGTTCATAAAAGGATTCTCCATGTGTGTCGTAAGAGTAACATAATGGAATTTCAATCTTAGGTAATGTGTATTAATGCACAAATAGCAGAAATGTGAAACTGTCTTGTTTGAAAAAGATGTATAAAAAGAGAACATGTTATAGTGGTTAAGAGTGTGTTAATATGTTCCATGAAAGATCTCTTTATGTGTTTCATAATACCGACTCAATCGAGGACCTATTTTAACAATGCTATATTGAACTTTCTTTTGGATATATATAATTGACTTAGTATGAATAGAAAGTGTAAAAGAAAAGCTTGTTTGATGTGCATGCATAAATATGTATTATTTAATTGATAGCTCCTCATTTACCTTCTTATCATACTTTATTTTTCAATAAAAGGTTACAGACTATGATATGTTTTGTATTAATTAAAAGAAGTGAGTGTTTGCAAGAGGTTTTGCATGAACAAAAGATTGTTTGTCTAGATTTATGTTGTTTGGAAAATTAGGACATTCAGTTGCAACCATAATATTTGGAAATGTCATGATAGGCCAATTGGCATTCGTCTAAAATAGTAGTGAAATGAAAACCATACAATTAAGATGATAGGCATATAGTAATAAATTTTAGCATGTTGTGTGATCTTGTTGATTTTGTGCTTATGTATGAAATGGGTTGACTATCAAACTCTCTTACCCTTCTCTTTACCTAGTTATAAGATTTTTAGAAATTCTACTAAAGAATGCATTGATTTAAATAGAATGTATATAAAGCTTATGAGATTGTATTTTTGCATTTTGGCTTCATATTGAAAGATGGAAGTCTTAAGTTTCGGAAAGAAATTTGCATGGCTAGTAATGTGAATATGAATGATTAGTGGAATTAGTGAAAGATATAGGAATGACGTTACTTCCTTATGTAATTTTGAATTGTAAAGAATTTTAGTACTTGTTCCTAGAATAAAATCTATTCAGTTATTCATGTGGGAATCATAATTAAAACCTTCATTGAGTAGATGATAGTGTATTGAAAATTACTCCCCGTAAATGTGAATAAAACAATATTGGTGCTTCTGTTGTGTATTGTAAGAAACCAGTGCTTGCTATATGTGCCCATGGGATGGTGAACTAATCAACCATGGAGGATATGTTTACTTATGAGTATGGGAAACCATACTATTTATGTGATGTTGCTTATTTGTTACCCTACTGAGTACCAAACCGCAGGTTGTTGGTACCTCATTATGTAAAGGGGTAGTATTAGGAGTCACCATTCCTTGAACAGTATTTTTCGGCGTACGAGTAATGTCAGTGCTAAGCGACCTTAGCTTCTCTATTTCGAGGAAAAAATATAGTTATATTATGAAACTATATTAAAGGTGTACTCAATACTTTCCCTTTCTGATGAACCAACTTATATGGTTTATGTGTTCCAACCTATTCCCCTCTTTTATTTGAGCATATTGATGGCAGTTCTTGAGCATAGTAAAGGTGTATCTTGGAGGATCTTTTTGCCTTGTCTTCATGAAAGGTATGTTATTTCCACATGAGCTGCCAATTAGTAGGCATTGGTAGACAT
Source organism: Cryptomeria japonica (assembly GCF_030272615.1). Lineage (NCBI taxonomy): Eukaryota > Viridiplantae > Streptophyta > Pinopsida > Cupressales > Cupressaceae > Cryptomeria > Cryptomeria japonica. Next base: position 165,993,931 of record NC_081413.1, read on the forward strand.
GTGGGTGGACCTTAGCCATGTATACCTCTGGCTTATGACGAGTATCCCGAGAGGTACATTGCTATGCAGGGTGTGACCTGCTCATGCCTTCTTCCATGAGGTACACTACCATGCGAGATACGTCCATTGCGTGCCTTCTCCTCTTGGAGTATTGCCATGTCATGCTGAGACATGATGCAGGATGTAGTATGCATTACCATGCGGCCTACCTTCTTGTTTAGGGTAGAGCCATACCGTGTGATGATGTGATGCGGGGTGATGTTGAGGTGCACACTGCCATGCCGTGTGGATGTGTGGCTAGGCTACACCACATAATAAGCTACCGCGATAGCTAGACGATTGTTCCCTCCTTCCTCGTTGGTGGCTAGATGCTAGTCACATAGTGATGTTATGTGCAATTATGATTTTCTTATTTATTTCTTTGTGGACCAGAAATTTATTCTATTTTGACTTTGAAGGTTTAGCCACGATCTTGCGATCTTTTGCTTACTTGATTTGGTGTTGCAATTCCAAAATTTTTCTTGCCTTACTGTTGGAATTGATGATTTATTATCTTTATTCATTTGTATTTTGGTAGCTAAACTGGTTTATCCTTATTGTTTTCATATGTCGGTCTTGTGTTGAAATGTGAATTCCTCCCCAAGGATGTATGAGATGGTCTTGGTTGAGTGTGTACGAGGAAGTAGACTTAGGGAACCTTGAGGATGGGGGTATGTGAGGCTATGATGCAACTAGGATCCACTACCTACCTATGTGTGGTGACTATCTCTTGGAGCCTAACCAACTTAATCAACAAGGGATGGTCATGAGGGTCTTGTATGGAAGGTAGCACCGCTATGGTGTTCCCTAGCACCATCAAGCCCTTGAGTGAGATGTTGGATATTTATGATCATGATTGCTATTTTTTTTTTTTGAGATCAAGCATAGAGATGCTGATCGTGCATATTATCTATGACCGAGCATTAGACATGCTCACATGTGGCATTTTGAGTTGTACATTCCAGTTATGTGGATGGTTATTATGTGTAATCATGGAGTAAAATGTGTTATCTCGTCACTATGTTATGGGACATAGTCATTAGAAGGGTTTCTATATGCCTGACAAGTGTAACCAATTGTGTTCTATATGTTGCTCTTATTTCATGAAAGTTAACTTGGTTGTAGAATTTGAAATTTGAAGCTAGTTCTATGTGATAAATTTTTATGAAGAGGATGGATTGGTAAAATAAATTGATCATGATGGCATGCTGTCTTGTCATATTTGGTAAATGAATATGGTAATTTTTGTTTACCTCATTTTGTGCTTTAATTTGGTGTGATGAAAGGAAGAAAATTCTTGTTTCACTACTATGATTATAGATAGTTCCTAGAATGTTATAAAAAATGTATGGATTTAGATGTATCTTACCAATGGATAATGACATTTGTAGAGGGTTTAGCAATAATGTTTCAATTATTTGTGGAAAGATTCATATGTGCAATATTGATATTTGTTAAATGAGTTTCAGGGTTTATGCGTGTTGCATGTTTTCCTTCTAGCCTTGCAACTTCCAGGAGTAAGTTAGAACCTAGTGGGGAGGATGAAGTACCCCTGCCCTAATCATATTTTAAAACCCAGTCTTACCTTGGTTGATTTACCATGATGTAATGTTATAGTCAGATATTATGATTTTTGTGTGTACCTGTAAATGTTATTTTTGCATCAATTCTCATGTAAGTTTATTTGTTTTTCTGATTTGTGTTATTAATCTCAGGCTAATACTTTCATTGAATATATATGCATGCATGTGTGGTTCATGGTTGTAGGAGGTTCCATGTACAATACAACATAGGTATGAGGTTCGTCTCCACCTGGATTCGTAGGTTTGAGTGTACCTCATTGGTCCTAAGAGATTGGAATAGGTGGTAGTAAGACCCTCATTTTACCCTAGTCATGCTCAAGTGAGTGTCATCAATCGTTCGTCAGTTTCCCCTTTTGGCTGGGTATGCGGGTCATGTATCTGGTTGGCTTTCTTGGGTTGCGTGTTTTGTGTGTGGTAAAATTGAGTATTTAATTTGATTAAATGAGTTCTTTTACACATTAGTAAATTAAAGGACTAAATTAAATAGGACCCCTTTGTGTGATTAATCATTAATTAGAATTGCTCAATTCATGTTTGCAGCAAGTTCGATTAAATGGTTATTTTAAATGATGAATTAATTAAGTTTATGCATTTTGAAAGGAAAGATTAAATAGTATTCGAAAATAGAAATATTTTACCCTCATTGGTATTTTGAAATAGAAATGTTAGTTTTAATTAATTGAGGAAATCAATTTTAGAAGAAAAAGCAAGTTTTGCATATTTGAATTGTTTGGGAAATATGTTTTGCATTTTTTTATTTGGAGGAAATTATTTTTAAATCCAAAAAATGAATTTTGGTCAAACAAAATTCCTTTTAACCTAGGTTTGGAAAATATTTTGAGAGAGTTATTTTTGGGATGGAAATTTTGGGTATTTGGGGAAGAAGGATTTTTCTTGAGCTTGTAGGTTGGGCTCTTCATCAAATCATTCCCAGGATTGCTGAATAAGGTAGGATTCTTGTTTATCTCCTTGGTTTCTTTGTTGATCATAGAGATTGTTTTGATTTTGAAGAAATCTGGTTGTGCTTTTTGAAAATCTCATATATTTGTGGAATATGGAAGAGTTGTAGTTGAATCTCCACTTCAAACCCTCCTTGCTTTCTTTCCCAACCTCCAGGTCTTCATAGGTTCCGACCCCCATCATGGGTTACCTTGGTATCCTCTCAAGAACCCCCAACCCCATCCAAGTCTAATGTGGACCCAAACAATCCTTTTGTGAGGACAAGGTTGTTGGTTTGCCATTCCAGGCCTTCTCACTGCATCCAGAGTATGTACTAGCACTAAACTGTGAGCGAGGCACAATTATCTTATTTAGTGTTTCATCTACCAAGCCCCCTAAATATAATTAAGTAACCACTTACTTAAACAAACTTTCAAAGGGTTACCCTGCAACCACTTTGGGTCTACTAACTGACAAACACTTGACAAGAAACAATAACAACCATGAAAACACCCACATGACAACATTAGGTACGTTCGACAAGGGACTTGCAGTTTTGAAAGTAAATGCAAATACAGTAATTAAACA